>NW_026962833.1:0-2500 GCF_032445375.1 Bacillus rossius redtenbacheri
TTAAATCAAATACAATGACCTAACCTAACCTAACTTAACCTAACCTTGCCTAAAAGTAAAAAAAAATTTAAAAATTATTAAATACAATGACCTGACCTAACCTAACCTAACCTAACCTAACCTAACCTAACCTAACCTAACCTAATATTGCCTGAGAGGGGAAATTTTTTTAAATAATTAAATACAATGACCTTACCTAACCTAACCTAACCTAACCTAACCTAACCTAACATAACCTAACCTAACCTAACCTAACCTAACCTAACCTAACCTAACCTAACATAACCTAACCTAACCTAACCTAACCTAACCTAACCTAACCTAACCTAACCTAACCTAACCTAACCTAACCTAACCTAACCTAACCTAACCTAACCTAACCTAACCTAACCTAACCTAACCTAACCTAACCTAACCTAACCTAATATTGCCTGAGAGGGGAATTTTTTTTAAATAATCAAATACAATGACCTAACCTAACCTAACTTAACCTAACCTTGCCTAAAAGTAAAAAAAATTTAAAAATTATTAAATACAATGACCTGACCTAACCTAACCTAACCTAACCTAACCTAACCTAACCTAACCTAACCTAATATTGCCTGAGAGGGGAAATTTTTTTAAATAATTAAATACAATGACCTTACCTAACCTAACCTAACCTAACCTAACCTAACCTAACATAACCTAACCTAACCTAACCTAACCTAACCTAACCTAACCTAACCTAACCTAACCTAACCTAACCTAACCTAACCTAACCTAACCTAACCTAACCTAACCTAACCTAACCTAACCTAACCTAACCTAACCTAACCTAACCTAACCTAACCTAACCTAACCTAACCTAACCTAACTTAACCTAACCTTACCTAACCTAACCTAACCTAACCTAACCTTGCCTGAGAGTAAAAAAAATTTAAAAATTATTAAATACAATGACCTGACCTAACCTAACCTAACCTAACCTAACCTAACCTAACCTAACCTAACCTAATATTGCCTGAGAGGGGAATTTTTTTTAAATAATTAAATACAATGACCTTACCTAACCTATCTTAACCTAACCTTGCCTAAAAGTAAAAAAAAATTTAAAAATTATTAAATAAAATGACCTGACCTAACCTAACCTAACCTAACCTAACCAATCCTAATATTGCCTGAGAGGGGAAATTTTTTTAAATTATTAAATACAATGACCTAACCTAACCTAACCTAACCTAACCTAATATTGCCTGAGAGGGGAATTTTTTTTAAATAATTAAATACAATGACCTAACCTAACCTAACCTAACCTAACCTAATATTGCCTGAGAGGGGAAATTTTTTTAAATAATTAAATACAATGACCTTACCTAACCTAAACTTACCTAATCTAACCTAACCTAATATTGCCTGAGAGGGGAATTTTTTTTAAATAATCAAATACAATGACCTAACCTAACCTAACTTAACCTAACCTTGCCTAAAAGTAAAAAAAAAATTAAAAATTATTAAATACAATGACCTGACCTAACCTAACCTAACCTAACCTAACCTAACCTAACCTAACCTAACCTAACCTAACCTAACCTAACCTAACCTAACCTAACCTAACCTAACCTAACCTAACCTAACCTAACCTAACCTTACCTAACCTAACCTAACCTAACCTAACCTTGCCTGAGAGTAAAAAAAATTTAAAAATTATTAAATACAATGACCTGACCTAACCTAACCTAACCTAACCTAACCTAACCTAACCTAACCTAACCTAACCTAATCTAACCTAACCTAACCTAACCTAACCTAACCTAACCTAACCTAACCTAACCTAACCTAACCTAACCTAACCTAACCTAACCTAACCTAACCTAACCTAACCTAAACTTACCTAACCTAACCTAACCTAACCTAACCTTGCCTGAGAGTAAAAAAAATTTAAAAATTATTAAATACAATGACTTGACCTAACCTAACCTAACCTAACCTAACCTAACCTAACCTAACCTAACCTAACCTAATATTGCCTGAGAGGGGAAATTTTTTTAAATAATTAAATACAATGACCTTACCTAACCTAAACTAACCTAACCTAACCTAATATTGCCTGAGAGGGGAATTTTTTTTAAATAATCAAATACAATGACCTAACCTAACCTAACTTAACCTAACCTTGCCTAAAAGTAAAAAAAATTTAAAAATTATTAAATACAATGACCTGACCTAACCTAACCTAACCTAACCTAACCTAACCTAACCTAACCTAACCTAATATTGCCTGAGAGGGGAAATTTTTTTAAATAATTAAATACAATGACCTTACCTAACCTAACCTAACCTAACCTAACCTAACCTAACATAACCTAACCTAACCTAACCTAACCTAACCTAACCTAACCTAACCTAACCTAACCTAACCTAACCTAACCTAACCTAACCTAACCTAACCTAACCTAACCTAACCTAACCTAACCTAACCTAACCTAACCTAACCTAACCTAACCTAACCTAAACTAAC
>NW_026962833.1:12500-28513 GCF_032445375.1 Bacillus rossius redtenbacheri
TCAGCTGCCACCCCCCTGATCTACCAGATAGACAAGAACATGTCTTCTCCGCCAATCTCATCCACCGAAGCTCCGATCATGGCTTCTTCTACCTTTATACTGATATACCCCCACGGAGCAACATGCGGGCAAGGGAACTCTTGCTACCCTTCAGTAAAGCAGGTATCTCTTATAGATGGTGACTGCACCTTGGCCAGGATTGAAGACCGCGACTAACCCCTTTGAAACTTGTCTCTCAGGGAGCTGCGATCCATCAAACATTTCATTGTTAACAGAGGGGAACCATTACTTGGTTAAGACGACCGGACACGCGTTCCCCACCATTTCGCATCCAATCGAATCGCCGCACAAGAGCTCGTTACCTGAGAAAGGTATAGCATTGGCTCGCAGCTTGTGTATTGCAGTTCAGACAGATAGGCCACTTTAGATAGTTCTTCGTGTTCACAGTTAAGACCACGGCTAGACCCATATGGAATTAATTCTTCAAGGAGCAGCGGTACACCAAGCATTTCATTGTGTACTAGAAAGCACCTCTACCATGTAACAAACATACGACCACCAAATTTCTGCTTACTTCCCCCAGCGGATAGTATTTGCTAGTATCATCCACAAAGTAAATCAATTTTTTCAATGTACCGCTTCTTGGGGGAACTGGGCATGAATCAATCAAGCATTTTGAGGTAGCATGTCCGCTTCACCGCGAGGTGCTCTGAATACCATTATACATTCTTTTTCATCATCCACTTTCAGACCACTACAAGACCCATACTGAATTAATTCCTCAAGGAGCTGCAGTCCACAAAACATTTTACTGTGTACTAGAGGGCACCTCCACCATGTAACAGAAAACATACAACCTTCTTAATTTAATTCTGCATTGTTTCCCAGACGATTTGTTAGCCATACAACAGTACCATCCACAGTAATTCACCTCTTTGAAATCCAATGCATTGTAGAGAAACTGAGGTGGTAGCATTCAAACCGTTCTGTAATGTTAATTCTGCTTCATAGAAAGGTGCTACAGGTTCCACAATAATTAATTGGATATTTTTGCAATATATATAGGGCGAGAAAACTCGGGGGGACTCCCTTTTCATTTATGTACATATTCTTTCCATATTGCAAATAATTCCAATTTTTCCCGATTGCATGTCCCCCTAATATACCCAAAATGGGCCTATCGATGGGTTCACAAAGGTACCCAAAATATGAGATTTTGACTGAAAGAGGCTGGCTAACTTCCGGGAACATGATCATAGGAAATAGGTCAAAATCCCGAATCGCAGTTGTTTACGAACAACCACGAACGGAGACTTAAAATAACCTATAAGGCTGGAATTCATGGGGCCTGTATAACAGGCATTTACACAGACTCTCGGGAGGGAGGGCTCTGTGGCCGGGAGAATTTTCTGGCTCCCCGCCCGAAACTTTTCAGAGTCCCTAATGCCTGCTTGAATGTGAATAAGCAGAGCCCGGTAGCTGATATTTTGCCGGGGTGTGGAGGCCCCGGTCGCCGCCAAATTCCTCTGGTCACAGCTTGTGTTAATACACATGTTAATTTTACATGCAAACCACCAATGACAATTTTCCTCGGCCGCGGAGGCCTCGGTCGCCGCCAGAATTTTCTGGTTCCCGCTCAATATATTGCAGAGTCCTGCAGGCCTGCTTCTGTAGGAATATGCAGAGCCCGGTAGCTGATATTTTGCCGGGGTGAGGAGGCCTCGGTCGCCGCCAAATTCCTCTCATCCCAGCTTGTGTTAATACACATGTTAATTTTACATGCAAAACCACCAATTACCATTTCCTCGGCCGCGGAGGCCTCGGTCGCCGGGAGATTTTCCTGGCTCCCCGCTCAATATACTGCACAGTCCCGCAGGCCTGTCTCCAGTGGAATACACACAGTCCGAGAGCCGAAAATTTGCCGGGGTGTGGAGGCCTCGGTCGCCAACAGATTGCCATAGGCTCTGGCTGCAATATTTACCGTGTATTTTTTCCCTCCAGAGACACCACTACACCCTATATAACCCAAAATGGGCCTTGACGCGTGTACACGCGGAGCCCGAGCGCCGAGAGTTCTCCCGGCCGCGGAGGCCTCGGTCGCCGGGAGAATTTCAACGGCC
This sequence comes from Bacillus rossius redtenbacheri, assembly GCF_032445375.1. Lineage (NCBI taxonomy): Eukaryota > Metazoa > Arthropoda > Insecta > Phasmatodea > Bacillidae > Bacillus > Bacillus rossius. The sequence goes on from NW_026962833.1 coordinate 14,621, forward strand.
CCTGCTCGAAATTTTTCTAAGTCCAGAATGCCTGCTTCTCCCAGCCTGTGTTAATACACATGTTAATTTAACATGTAAAATCACCAAGGACCATTTCCTCGGCCGCGGAGGCCTCGGTCACCGCCAGAATTTTCTGGCTGCCCGCTCCCCATGGGTAGACGCGCTGCCCAAGCGCCGAGAGTTCTCCCGGCCGCGGAGGCCTCGGTCGCCGGGAGAATTTCTCCGGCCCCTGCTCGAAATTTTTCAAAGTCCAGAATGCCTGCTTCTCCCAGCATGTGTTAATACACATGTTAATTTAACATGTAATATTACCAATGACCTTTTCCTCGGCCGCGGAGGCCTCGGTCGCCGCCAGAATTTTCTGGCTGCCCGCTCCCCATGGGTAGACGCGGAGCCCGAGCGCCGAGAGTTCTCCCGGCCGCGGAGGCCTCGGTCGCCGGGAGAATTTCTCCGGCCCCTGCTCGAAATTTTTCAAAGTCCAGAATGCCTAGTTCTCCCAGCCTGTGTTAATACACATGTTAATTTAACATGTAAAATTACCAAGGATTATTATCCCGGCCGCAGAGGCCTCGGTCGCCGCCAGAAATTTCTGGCTCCCCGCTCAATGTATTGCAGAGTCCCGCAGGCTTGCTTCTCCAAGCCTGTGTTAATACACATGTTAATTTAACATGTAAAATTACAGAGGATTATTTCCCCGGCCGCGGAGGCCTCGGTCGCCGCCAGAATTTTCTGGCTGCCCGCTCAATGTATTGCAGAGTCCCGCAGGCTTGCTTCTCCAAGCCTGTGTTAATACACATGTTAATTTAACATGCAAAATCACCAATGACAAATTCCTCGGCCGCGGAGGCCTCGATCGCCGGGAAAATGTTCTGGCTCCCTGCTCGAATTTTTTTTCTAAGTCCCGATTCGCTATTACAGGCTGGCGCACGGAGTCCGAGGGGCGTAAATATGCCGGGTAGTGGTGCCTTCCGTCGCCGAGACATTTTACAATTGCCTGGGAGCAGTATTTAACATGTTAATTTTTTCCCCTCGTGACACCACTACCCCCTATATAACGCAAAATGGGCCTTGCCAAGGGGGCGCGCAACGCCCGAGCGCGGGCGTTTTTCCCGGCCGCCGAGACCTCCATCGCCGGGAGAATGTCTTCAGCTATTTGCTAGATTTCCCGATTCGCCCCGCACGACAAACAACCACGAACGAGGTGGTTTTCGAGAGTTCTCCCGGCCGCGGAGGCCTCGGTCGCAGGGAGAATTTCCCTGGCCCCTGCTCGAAATTTTTCTAAGTCCAGAATGCCTGCATCTCCCAGCCTGTGTTAAAACACATGTTAATTTAACATGTAAAATTACCAATGACCATTTCCTCGGCCGCAGAGGCCTCGGTCGCAGCCAGAATTTTCTGGCTCCCTGCTCAATATATTGCAGAGTCCCGCATGCTTGCTTCTCCAAGCCTGTGTTAATACACATGTTAATTTAACATGTAAAATTACCGAGGATTATTTCCCCGGCCGCGGAGGCCTCGGTCGCCGCCAGAAATTTCTGGCTCCCCGCTCAATATATTGCAGCGACCCGCAGGCTTGCTTCTCCCAGCCTGTGTTAATACACATGTTAATTTAACATGTAAAATCACCAAGGACCATTTCCTCGGCCGCGGAGGCCTCGGTCGCCGCCAGAATTTTCTGGCTGCCCGCTCCCCATGTGTAGACGCGGAGCCCGAGCGCCGAGAGTTCTCCCGGCCGCGGAGGCCTCGTAGCCGGGAGAATTTCTCGGGCCCCTGCTCGAAATTTTTCTAAGTCCAGAATGCCTGCTTCTCCCAGCCTGTGTTAATACACATGTTAATTTAACATGTAATTTTACCAATGACCTTTTCCTCGGCCGCGGAGGCCTCGGTCGCCGCCAGAATTTTCTGGCTCCCGGCTCAATATATTACAGAGTCCCGCAGGCCTGTCTCCAGTGGAATACACACAGTCCGAGAGCCGAAAATTTGCCGGGGTGTGGAGGCCTCGGTCGCCAACAGATTGCCATAGGCTCTGGCTGCAATATTTACCGTGTATTTTTTCCCTCCAGAGACACCACTACCCCCTATAAAACCCAAAATAGGCCTTGCGGTGGGTACACGCAGAGCCCGAGCGCCGAAGTTCTCCCGGCCGCGGAGGCCTCGGTCGCCGGGAGAATTTCTCCGGCCCCTGCTCGAAATTTTTCAAAGTCCAGAATGCCTGCTTCTCCCAGCCTGTGTTAATACACATGTTAATTTAACATGTTAAATTATCGAGGATTATTTCCCCGGCCGTGGAGGCCTCGGTCGCCGCCAGAATTTTCTGGCTCCCCGCTCAATATATTGCAGAGTCCCGCAGGCTTGCTTCTCCCAGCCTGTGTTAATACACATGTTAATTTAACATGTAAAATCACCGAGGACCATTTCCTCGGCCGCGGAGGCCTCGGTCGCCGCCAGAATTTTCTGGCTCACCTCTCAATGTATTGCAGAGTCCCGCAGGCTTGGTTCTCCAAGCCTGTGTTAATACACATGTTAATTTAACATGTAAAATTACCGAGGATTATTTCCCCGGCCGCGGAGGCCTCGGTCGCCGCCAGAATTTTCTGGCTCCCCGCTCAATGTATTGCAGAGTCCCGCAGGCTTGGTTCTCCAAGCCTGTGTTAATACACATGTTAATTTAACATGTAAAATTACCGAGGATTATTTCCCCGGCCACGGAGGCCTCGGTCGCCGACAGAATTGTCTGGCTCCCTGCTCGAATTTTTTCTAAGTCCCGATTCGCTATTACAGGCTGGCGCACGGAGTCAGAGGGGCGGGAATTCGCCGGGTAGTGGTGCCTTCCGTCGCCGAGACATTTTTCTATTGCCTGGAAGCTGTATTTAACATGTTAATTTTTTCCCCCTCGGGACACCACTACCCCCTATATAACCCAACATGGGCCTTGCCGCGGGTACACGCGGAGCCCGAGCGCCGAGTGTTCTCCCGGCCGCGGAGGCCTCGGTCGCCGGGAGAATTTCTCCGGCCCCTGCTCGAAATTTTTCAAAGTCCAGAATGCCTGCTTCTCCCAGCCTGTGTTAATACACATGTTAATTTAACATGTTAAATTACCGAGGATTATTTCCCCGGCCGTGGAGGCCTCGGTCGCCGCCAGAATTTTCTGGCTCCCCGCTCAATATATTGCAGAGTCCCGCAGGCTTGCTTTTCCCAGCCTGTGTTAATACACATGTTAATTTAACATGTAAAATTACCAATGACCATTTCCTCGGCCGCAGAGGCCTCGGTCGCCGCCAGAATTTTCTGGCTCCCCGCTCAATGTATTGCAGAGTCCCGCAGGCATGCTTCTCCAAGCCTGTGTTAATACACATGTTAATTTAACATGTTAAATTACCGAGGATTATTTCCCCGGCCGTGGAGGCCTCGGTCGCCGCCAGAATTTTCTGGCTCCCCGCTCAATATATTGCAGAGTCCCGCAGGCTTGCTTTTCCCAGCCTGTGTTAATACACATGTTAATTTAACATGTAAAATCACCAAGGACCATTTCCTCGGCCGCGGAGGCCTCGGTCGCCGCCAGAATTTTCTGGCTTCCCGCTCCCCATGGGTAGACGCGGAGCCCGAGCGCCGAGAGTTCTCCCGGCCGCGGAGGCCTCGGTCGCCGGGAGAATTTCTCCGGCCCCTGCTCGAAATTTTTCAAAGTCTAGAATGCCTAGTTCTCCCAGCCTGTGTTAATACACATGTTAATTTAACATGTAAAATTACCAAGGATTATTATCCCGGCCGCAGAGGCCTCGGTCGCCGCCAGAAATTTCTGGCTCCCCGCTCAATGTATTGCAGCGTCCCGCAGGCTTGCTTCTCCAAGCCTGTGTTAATACACATGTTAATTTAACATGTAAAATTACAGAGGATTATTTCCCCGGCCGCGGAGGCCTCGGTCGCCGCCAGAATTTTCTGGCTGCCCGCTCAATGTATTGCAGAGTCCCGCAGGCTTGCTTCTCCAAGCCTGTGTTAATACACATGTTAATTTAACATGCAAAATCACCAATGACAAATTCCTCGGCCGCGGAGGCCTCGATCGCCGGGAAAATGTTCTGGCTCCCTGCTCGAATTTTTTTTCTAAGTCCCGATTCGCTATTACAGGCTGGCGCACGGAGTCCGAGGGGCGTAAATATGCCGGGTAGTGGTGCCTTCCGTCGCCGAGACATTTTACAATTGCCTGGGAGCAGTATTTAACATGTTAATTTTTTCCCCTCGGGACACCACTACCCCCTATATAACCCAAAATGGGCCTTGCCAAGGGGGCGCGCAACGCCCGAGCGCGGGCGTTTTTCCCGGCCGCCGAGGCCTCCATCGCCGGGAGAATGTCTTCAGCTATTTGCTAGATTTCCCGATTCGCCCCGCACGGCAAACAACCACGAACGAGGTGGTTTTCGAGAGTTCTCCCGGCCGCGGAGGCCTCGGTCGCCGGGAGAATTTCTCGGGCCCCTGCTCGAAATTTTTCTAAGTCCAGAATGCCTGCATCTCCCAGCCTGTGTTAAAACACATGTTAATTTAACATGTAAAATTACCAATGACCATTTCCTCGGCCGCAGAGGCCTCGGTCGCAGCCAGAATTTTCTGGCTCCCTGCTCAATATATTGCAGAGTCCCGCATGCTTGCTTCTCCCAGCCTGTGTTAATACACATGGTTATTTAACATGTAAAATTACCGAGGATTATTTCCCTGGCCGCAGAGGCCGCGGTCGCCGCCAGAATTTTCTGGCTCCCCGCTCAATGTATTGCAGAGTCCCGCAGGCTTGCTTCTCCAAGCCTGTGTTAATACACATGTTAATTTAACATGTAAAATTACCGAGGATTATTTCCCCGGCCGCGGAGGCCTCGGTCGCCGCCAGAATTTTCTGGCTCCCCGCTCAATATATTGCAGCGACCCGCAGGCTTGCTTCTCCCAGCCTGTGTTAATACACATGTTAATTTAACATGTAAAATTACCGAGGATTATTTCCCCGGCCGCGGAGGCTTCGGTCGCCGCCAGAATTTTCTGGCTCCCGGCTCAATATATTACAGAGTCCCGCAGGCCTGTCTCCAGTGGAATACACACAGTCCGAGAGCCGAAAATTTGCCGGGGTGTGGAGGCCTCGGTCGCCAACAGATTGCCATAGGCTCTGGCTGCAATATTTACCGTGTATTTTTTCCCTCCAGAGACACCACTACCCCCTATATAACCCAAAATGGGCCTTGCGGCGTGTACACGCGGAGCCCGAGCGCCGAAGTTCTCCCGGCCGCGGAGGCCTCGGTCGCCGGGAGAATTTCTCCGGCCCCTGCTCGAAATTTTTCAAAGTCCAGAATGCCTGCTTCTCCCAGCCTGTGTTAATACACATGTTAATTTAACATGTAAAATTACCGAGGATTATTTCCCCGGCCGCGGAGGCCTCGGTCGCCGCCAGAATTTTCTGGCTCCCCGCTCAATGTATTGCAGAGTCCCGCAGGCTTGCTTCTCCCAGCCTGTGTTAATACACATGTTAATTTAACATGTAAAATCATTGAGGACCATTTCCTCGGCCGCGGAGGCCTCGGTCGCCGCCAGAATTTTCTGGCTCCCCGCTCAATGTATTGCAGAGTCCCGCAGGCTTGCTTCTCCCAGCCTGTGTTAATACACATGTTAATTTAACATGTAAAATCAACAAGGACCATTTCCTCGGCCGCGGAGGCCTCGGTCGCCGCCAGAATTTTCTGGCTGCCCGCTCCCCATTGGTAGACGCGGAGCCCGAGCGCCGAGAGTTCTCCCGGCCGCGGAGGCCTCGGTCGCCGGGAGAATTTCTCCGGCCCCTGCTCGAAATTTTTCAAAGTCCAGAATGCCTGCTTCTCCCAGCATGTGTTAATACACATGTTAATTTAACATGTAATATTACCAATGACCTTTTCCTCGTCCGCGGAGGCCTCGGTCGCCGCCAGAATTTTCTGGCTGCCCGCTCCCCATGGGTAGACGCGCTGCCCGAGCGCCGAGATTTCTCCCGGCCGCGGAGGCCTCTGTCGCCGGGAGAATTTCTCTGGCCCCTGCTCGAAATTTTTCAAAGTCCAGAATGCCTAGTTCTCCCAGCCTGTGTTAATACACATGTTAATTTAACATGTAAAATTACCAAGGATTATTATCCCGGCCGCAGAGGCCTCGGTCGCCGCCAGAAATTTCTGGCTCCCCGCTCAATGTATTGCAGAGACCCGCAGGCTTGCTTCTCCAAGCCTGTGTTAATACACATGTTAATTTAACATGTAAAATTACCGAGGATTATTTCCCCGGCCGCGGAGGCCTCGATCGCCGCCAGAAATTTCTGGCTCCCCGCTCAATATATTGCAGCGACCCGCAGGCTTGCTTCTCCCAGCCTGTGTTAATACACATGTTAATTTAACATGTAAAATCACCAAGGACCATTTCCTCGGCCGCGGAGGCCTCGGTCGCCGCCAGAATTTTCTGGCTGCCCGCTCCCCATGTGTAGACGCGGAGCCCGAGCGCCGAGAGTTCTCCCGGCCGCGGAGGCCTCGGTCGCCGCCAGAATTTTCTGGCTCCCCGCTCAATGTATTGCAGAGTCCCGCAGGCTTGCTTCTCCAAGCCTGTGTTAATACACATGTTAATTTAACATGCAAAATCACCAATGACAATTTCCTCGGCCGCGGAGGCCTCCATCGCCGGGAGAATTTTCTGGCTCTCTGCTCGAATTTTTTCTAAGTCCCGATTCGCTATTACAGGCTGGCGCACGGAGTCCGAGGGGCGGAAATATGCCGGGTAGTGGTGCCTTCCGTCGCCGAGACATTTTACAATTGCCTGGGAGCAGTATTTAACATGTTAATTTTTTCCCCCTCGGGACACCACTACCCCCTATATAACCCAAAATGGGCCATGCAATGGGTGCCCACAACGCCCGAGCGCGGGCATTTTTCCCGGGCGCCGAGGCCTCGATCGCCGGGAGAATGTCTCCAGCTATTTGCATGATGTCCCGATTCGCCCCACAAGGCGAACAACCACGAACGAGGTGGTTTTCGTTCGTGGTTGTTTTCGTTCGTGGTTGTTTACTGTTCGTGGTTGTTTTCATTCGTGGTTGTTGTGCGTTCGTGGTTGTTGTCGTTCGGGGTTGTTTTCCGTTCGTGGTTGTTGTCGTTCGTGGTTGTTGTCGTTCGTGGTTGTTGTCGTTCGTGGTTGTTTTCCGTTCGTGGTTGTTTTACGTTCGTGGTTGTTTTCGAGGCAATTGGTACTTTGAAAATTTCAATCGGTTAGCTAGAAAAAATTCTCCCGGCGGTGATTGCCTTGATCGCCGGGAGAATTTTCTGGCTCCCCGATAAAATTTTTTCCAAGTCCCGATTCGCTCTTACTAGCTGGCGCACGGAGTCCGAGGGGCGGGAATTCGCCGGGTAGTGGTGTGTTCCGTCGCCGAGACATTTTCCTATTGCCTGGAAGCAGTATTTAACATGTTAATTTTTTCCCCCTCGGGACACCACTACCCCCTATATAACACAAAATGGGCCTTGCCGCGGGTACACCCGGAGCCCGAGCGCCGAGAGTTCTCCCGGCCGCAGAGGCCTCGGTCGCCGGGAGATTTTCTCCGGCCCCTGCTCGAAATTTTCCAAAGTCCAGAATGCCTGCTTCTCCCAGCCTGTGTTAATACACATGTTAATTTAACATGTAAAATCACCAAGGACCATTTCCTCGGCCGCGGAGGCCTCGGTCGCCGCCAGAATTTTCTGGCTGCCCGCTCCCCAAGGGTAGACGCGGAGCCCGAGCGCCGAGAGTTCTCCCGGCCGCGGAGGCCTCGGTCGCCGGGAGAATTTCTCCGGCCCCTGCTCGAAATTTTTCAAAGTCCAGAATGCCTGCTTCTCCCAGCATGTGTTAATACACATGTTAATTTAACATGTAATATTACCAATGACCTTTTCCTCGGCCGCGGAGGCCTCGGTCGCCGCCAGAATTTTCTGGCTGCCCGCTCCCCATGGGTAGACGCGGAGCCCGAGCGCCGAGAGTTCTCCCGGCCGCGGAGGCCTCGGTCGCCGGGAGAATTTCTCCGGCCCCTGCTCGAAATTTTTCAAAGTCCAGAATGCCTAGTTCTCCCAGCCTGTGTTAATACACATGTTAATTTAACATGTAAAATTACCAAGGATTATTATCCCGGCCGCAGAGGCCTCGGTCGCCGCCAGAAATTTCTGGCTCCCCGCTCAATGTATTGCAGAGTCCCGCAGGCTTGCTTCTCCAAGCCTGTGTTAATACACATGTTAATTTAACATGTAAAATTACAGAGGATTATTTCCCCGGCCGCGGAGGCCACGGTCGCCGCCAGAATTTTCTGGCTGCCCGCTCAATGTATTGCAGAGTCCCGCAGGCTTGCTTCTCCAAGCCTGTGTTAATACACATGTTAATTTAACATGCAAAATCACCAATGACAAATTCCTCGGCCGCGGAGGCCTCGATCGCCGGGAAAATGTTCTGGCTCCCTGCTCGAATTTTTTTTCTAAGTCCCGATTCGCTATTACAGGCTGGCGCACGGAGTCCGAGGGGCGTAAATATGCCGGGTAGTGGTGCCTTCCGTCGCCGAGACATTTTACAATTGCCTGGGAGCAGTATTTAACATGTTAATTTTTTCCCCTCGGGACACCACTACCCCCTATATAACCCAAAATGGGCCTTGCCAAGGGGGCGCGCAACGCCCGAGCGCGGGCGTTTTTCCCGGCCGCCGAGGCCTCCATCGCCGGGAGAATGTCTTCAGCTATTTGCTAGATTTCCCGATTCGCCCCGCACGGCAAACAACCACGAACGAGGTGGTTTTCGAGAGTTCTCCCGGCCGCAGAGGCCTCGGTCGCCGGGAGAATTTCTCGGGCCCCTGCTCGAAATTTTTCTAAGTCCAGAATGCCTGCATCTCCCAGCCTGTGTTAAAACACATGTTAATTTAACATGTAAAATTACCAATGACCATTTCCTCGGCCGCAGAGGCCTCGGTCGCAGCCAGAATTTTCTGGCTCCCTGCTCAATATATTGCAGAGTCCCGCATGCTTGCTTCTCCCAGCCTGTGTTAATACACATGGTTATTTAACATGTAAAATTACCGAGGATTATTTCCCTGGCCGCAGAGGCCGCGGTCGCCGCCAGAATTTTCTGGCTCCCCGCTCAATGTATTGCAGAGTCCCGCAGGCTTGCTTCTCCAAGCCTGTGTTAATACACATGTTAATTTAACATGTAAAATTACCGAGGATTATTTCCCCGGCCGCGGAGGCCTCGGTCGCCGCCAGAATTTTCTGGCTCCCCGCTCAATATATTGCAGCGACCCGCAGGCTTGCTTCTCCCAGCCTGTGTTAATACACATGTTAATTTAACATGTAAAATTACCGAGGATTATTTCCCCGGCCGCGGAGGCCTCGGTCGCCGCCAGAATTTTCTGGCTCCCGGCTCAATATATTACAGAGTCCCGCAGGCCTGTCTCCAGTGGAATACACACAGTCCGAGAGCCGAAAATTTGCCGGCGTGTGGAGGCCTCGGTCGCCAACAGATTGCCATAGGCTCTGGCTGCAATATTTACCGTGTATTTTTTCCCTCCAGAGACACCACTACCCCCTATATAACCCAAAATGGGCCTTGCGGCGGGTACACGCGGAGCCCGAGCGCCGAAGTTCTCCCGGCCGCGGAGGCCTCGGTCGCCGGGAGAATTTCTCCGGCCCCTGCTCGAAATTTTTCAAAGTCCAGAATGCCTGCTTCTCCCAGCCTGTGTTAATACACATGTTAATTTAACATGTAAAATTACCGAGGATTATTTCCCCGGCCGCGGAGGCCTCGGTCGCCGCCAGAATTTTCTGGCTCCCCGCTCAATGTATTGCAGAGTCCCGCAGGCTTGCTTCTCCCAGCCTGTGTTAATACACATGATAATTTAACATGTAAAATCATTGAGGACCATTTCCTCGGCCGCGGAGGCCTCGGTCGCCGCCAGAATTTTCTGGCTCCCCGCTCAATGTATTGCAGAGTCCCGCAGGCTTGCTTCTCCCAGCCTGTGTTAATACACATGTTAATTTAACATGTAAAATCAACAAGGACCATTTCCTCGGCCGCGGAGGCCTCGGTCGCCGCCAGAATTTTCTGGCTGCCCGCTCCCCATTGGTAGACGCGGAGCCCGAGCGCCGAGAGTTCTCCCGGCCGCGGAGGCCTCGGTCGCCGGGAGAATTTCTCCGGCCCCTGCTCGAAATTTTTCAAAGTCCAGAATGCCTGCTTCTCCCAGCATGTGTTAATACACATGTTAATTTAACATGTAATATTACCAATGACCTTTTCCTCGGCCGCGGAGGCCTCGGTCGCCGCCAGAATTTTCTGGCTGCCCGCTCCCCATGGGTAGACGCGCTGCCCGAGCGCCGAGAGTTCTCCCGGCCGCGGAGGCCTCGGTCGCCGGGAGAATTTCTCCGGCCCCTGCTCGAAATTTTTCAAAGTCCAGAATGCCTAGTTCTCCCAGCCTGTGTTAATACACATGTTAATTTAACATGTAAAATTACCAAGGATTATTATCCCGGCCGCAGAGGCCTCGGTCGCCGCCAGAAATTTCTGGCTCCCCGCTCAATGTATTGCAGAGTCCCGCAGGCTTGCTTCTCCAAGCCTGTGTTAATACACATGTTAATTTAACATGTAAAATTACCGAGGATTATTTCCCCGGCCGCGGAGGCCTCGGTCGCCGCCAGAAATTTCTGGCTCCCCGCTCAATATATTGCAGCGACCCGCAGGCTTGCTTCTCCCAGCCTGTGTTAATACACATGTTAATTTAACATGTAAAATCACCAAGGACCATTTCCTCGGCCGCGGAGGCCTCGGTCGCCGCCAGAATTTTCTGGCTGCCCGCATCCCCATGTGTAGACGCGGAGCCCGAGCGCCGAGAGTTCTCCCGGCCGCGGAGGCCTCGGTCGCCGCCAGAATTTTCTGGCTCCCCGCTCAATGTATTGCAGAGTCCCGCAGGCTTGCTTCTCCAAGCCTGTGTTAATACACATGTTAATTTAACATGCAAAATCACCAATGACAATTTCCTCGGCCGCGGAGGCCTCCATCGCCGGGAGAATTTTCTGGCTCTCTGCTCGAATTTTTTCTAAGTCCCGATTCGCTATTACAGGCTGGCGCACGGAGTCCGAGGGGCGGAAATATGCCGGGTAGTGGTGCCTTCCGTCGCCGAGACATTTTACAATTGCCTGGGAGCAGTATTTAACATGTTAATTTTTTCCCCCTCGGGACACCACTACCCCCTATATAACCCAAAATGGGCCATGCAATGGGTGCCCACAACGCCCGAGCGCGGGCATTTTTCCCGGGCGCCGAGGCCTCGATCGCCGGGAGAATGTCTCCAGCTATTTGCATGATGTCCCGATTCGCCCCACAAGGCGAACAACCACGAACGAGGTGGTTTTCGTTCGTGGTTGTTTTCGTTCGTGGTTGTTTACCGTTCGTGGTTGTTTTCATTCGTGGTTGTTGTGCGTTCGTGGTTGTTGTCGTTCGGGGTTGTTTTCCGTTCGTGGTTGTTGTCGTTCGTGGTTGTTGTCGTTCGTGGTTGTTGTCGTTCGTGGTTGTTTTCCGTTCGTGGTTGTTTTACGTTCGTGGTTGTTTTCGAGGCAATTGGTACTTTGAAAATTTCAATCGGTTAGCTAGAAAAAATTCTCCCGGCGGTGATTGCCTTGATCGCCGGGAGAATTTTCTGGCTCCCCGATAAAATTTTTTCCAAGTCCCGATTCGCTCTTACAAGCTGGCGCACGGAGTCCGAGGGGCGGGAATTCGCCGGGTAGTGGTGCGTTCCGTCGCCGAGACATTTTCCTATTGCCTGGAAGCAGTATTTAACATGTTAATTTTTTCCCCCTCGGGACACCACTACCCCCTATATAACACAAAATGGGCCTTGCCGCGGGTACACCCGGAGCCCGAGCGCCGAGAGTTCTCCCGGCCGCAGAGGCCTCGGTCGCCGGGAGAATTTCTCCGGCCCCTGCTCGAAATTTTCCAAAGTCCAGAATGCCTGCTTCTCCCAGCCTGTGTTAATACACATGTTAATTTAACATGTAAAATTACCAAGGACCATTTCCTCGGCCGCGGAGGCCTCGGTCGCCGCCAGAATTTTCTGGCTGCCCGCTCCCCATGGGTAGACGCGGAGCCCGAGCGCCGAGAGTTCTCCCGGCCGCGGAGGCCTCGGTCGCCGGGAGAATTTCTCCGGCCCCTGCTCGAAATTTTTCAAAGTCCAGAATGCCTGCTTCTCCCAGCATGTGTTAATACACATGTTAATTTAACATGTAATATTACCAATGACCTTTTCCTCGGCCGCGGAGGCCTCGGTCGCCGCCAGAATTTTCTGGCTGCCCGCTCCCCATGGGTAGACGCGGAGCCCGAGCGCCGAGAGTTCTCCCGGCCGCGGAGGCCTCGGTCGCCGGGAGAATTTCTCCGGCCCCTGCTCGAAATTTTTCAAAGTCCAGAATGCCTAGTTCTCCCAGCCTGTGTTAATACACATGTTAATTTAACATGTAAAATTAACAAGGATTATTATCCCGGCCGCAGAGGCCTCGGTCGCCGCCAGAAATTTCTGGCTCCCCGCTCAATGTATTGCAGAGTCCCGCAGGCTTGCTTCTCCAAGCCTGTGTTAATACACATGTTAATTTAACATGTAAAATTACAGAGGATTATTTCCCCGGCCGCGGAGGCCTCGGTCGCCGCCAGAATTTTCTGGCTGCCCGCTCAATGTATTGCAGAGTCCCGCAGGCTTGCTTCTCCAAGCCTGTGTTAATACACATGTTAATGTAACATGCAAAATCACCAATGACAAATTCCTCGGCCGCGGAGGCCTCGATCGCCGGGAAAATGTTCTGGCTCCCTGCTCGAATTTTTTTTCTAAGTCCCGATTCGCTATTACAGGCTGGCGCACGGAGTCCGAGGGGCGTAAATATGCCGGGTAGTGGTGCCTTCCGTCGCCGAGACATTTTACAATTGCCTGGGAGCAGTATTTAACATGTTAATTTTTTCCCCTCGGGACACCACTACCCCCTATATAACCCAAAATGGGCCTTGCCAAGGGGGCGCGCAACGCCCGAGCGCGGGCGTTTTTCCCGGCCGCCGAGGCCTCCATCGCCGGGAGAATGTCTTCAGCTATTTGCTAGATTTCCCGATTCGCCCCGCACGGCAAACAACCACGAACGAGGTGGTTTTCGAGAGTTCTTCCGGCCGCGGAGGCCTCGGCCGCCGGGAGAATTTCTCCGGCCCCTGTTCGAAATTTTTCTAAGACCAGAATGCCTGCATCTCCCAGCCTGTGTTAATACACATGTTAATTTAACATGTAAAATCACCAAGGACCATTTCCTCGGCCGCGGAGGCCTCGGTCGCCGCCAGAATTTTCTGGCTGCCCGCTCCCCATGGGTAGACGCGGAGCCCGAGCGCCGAGAGTTCTCCCGGCCGCGGAGGCCTCGGTCGCCGGGAGAATTTCTGCGGCCCCTGCTCGAAATTTTTCAAAGTCCAGAATGCCTGCTTCTCCCAGCATGTGTTAATACACATGTTAATTTAACATGTAATATTACCAATGACCTTTTCCTCGGCCGCGGAGGCCTCGGTCGCCGCCAGAATTTTCTGGCTGCCCGCTCCCCATGGGTAGACGCGGAGCCCGAGCGCCGAGAGTTCTCCCGGCCGCGGAGGCCTCGGTCGCCGGGAGAATTTCTCCGGCCCCTGCTCGAAATTTTTCAAAGTCCAGAATGCCTGCTTCTCCCAGCATGTGTTAATACACATGTTAATTTAACATGTAAAATTACCAAGGATTATTATCCCGGCCGCGGAGGCCTCGGTCGCCGCCAGAATTTTCTGGCTCCCCGCTCAATATATTGCAGAGTCCCGCAGGCTTGCTTCTCCCAGCCAGTGTTAATACACATGTTAATTTAACATGTA
>NW_026962834.1:0-7500 GCF_032445375.1 Bacillus rossius redtenbacheri
ACCTGGTGGCAAGTCTGCTCACCACCTCAAGTAGTTCCCCATTACGCCGCTAGAAGGCAGCGTCGCGGTGCCATAAGGCACTATGCTTTCCTCTCGCGGCCCGGAGAAGTCGATTGTTCTTTGTTTTCGTTTCGGTCCGGTAGAGAGCGCGCATGTCGTGTTGTTGCCACGACCGCCTCGGACTCCTTCGGAAATTTTCGGTTTAGAACCGAACCTACCCCCTCCTTTGACCCGGGGCCTTACCGCCCGATTTAATTAGGGGTTTTGGCCGATTGCGGGGACTCAGCCCTCTGACCTCGGCTACTGACCTCGTCTCATCTACGTCCTCTGCGCTAAGAGGCTTTTTGCGGGAACGGTGATTTTCGCGTGCACGAGAATGTAGTCAGTTTGCTTAAGGGATGTGATCCCGTTTGTACAGTAGCCAGGCAGAGGTAGTTTTTAGAAAAGTCATGCGTAGTTAAATTTTTATTTCTTCTTATTTAATTCTAAAAATTCCGGTTTCATCCGCGCATCCTGATTTCTCGGTCCGCGGCATCCTGATGTCGGCGCGAGACACCTAGTGAGCTCCGAACTCTACACCCTGGTTGGTGAGTAATTTTTTTTCTTTCCCCCCCCCCCCCCCTAACACACACACACACACACACTCACTCTCTATCAATCAATCAATCAATCAATCAATCAATCAATCAATCACTCACTCACTCACCCACCCAGCAGCAGCTGTGAATCTTTGCATGTGTATACCTCATACAAAATTCAAAGTGAAAAAATAAATAGATAAGTGTATATGTATGTATGTATGTATGTATGTATGTATGTATGTATGTATGTATGTATGTATGTATGTATGTATATATGTATATATATATATATATATATATATATATATATATATATATATATATATAAACACACACACACACACCTATTTTGAAGTTTCTCTGTTTCAGTGGGCAGTTATGTATAATAATGAGAGATTCAAAAAGACGTTGATAACAATGTCATCAATGCCTGTTTAGTGTGCTCATTTGTTGGATGGTCGGCAGCAATACTAGAGGTGGTACAGCTGTAACCTGTAAAATTGTACCTGCAATGTGTTGTGTATGGAAAAAAATAAAAATTATATCATCTAAATTTTTGTTATCCAACAATAACCTTCCCATCAATGCATGATGTCACAGTAGCCATAGCTCTACTCTTTCTGCCATATAACATTGGGGGAAAAAAAAAAAAAAGGAGCTATTAGAATAATAACAAAAGATAAAAAATCATCTAACTGCAGACCAAAATTCAAAAAACTTAAAGTCCTGACTGCCATAAATGAATACGTTCTAGAAACTTTTTATTCATTCTTAAGAAAAAGAAGAAAAAAAAAATTATTATTTTTTTTTTTTTTTTTTTTTTTTAGATATTCGCACATAGGTATAACACCAGAAATGCTAGTAAATTGAGGATAGTTGAACATAACACTAGGCGATTTGAAAATGGACTAAATTACTTGGGAGTAAAACTTTACAACTTAATATCACAGAAAATAACTAAAACAATTTACCAGTATTAAAAAAAAAAACAGTAAAAAAAATTCTTCTAGAATATCCTACCTACCCTCTGAAGCTATTCTTTAATTTGATTGATAATAGAGAAATTGAACTGTTAATTTGTTGAATGGACTTGTGATAACAGCTGCTTCATGTTTTGCATAAAGTTAAATTGTGTAACATGTTATGTATTTTTTTTTTTTGAAATTTTTTTTCTTGGTAACTTGCATCATGTAAATATTAATTGTCTGCACATACATGTTCTATATCCCGGAGCCTTGACTCCACGTGGGATCAACAGAACAAAAATACAAAAAAAAAAAAAAAATCCAGCTCACTAATCTAGGTGCATTTTGCTAACAATATTTGGAATATATATATATATTTTTTTTTGTGTAACATGCAAATTCTGTATTATTCTGCACACATTATTTATAATCTTCTATCATTTTCTTAGATAATAACTATTAATTCATAAAATAGATTGTGTGTGCATAACCTCCTGGAAACATTTGCACTTACCTCCTACTTTACTTTTTCATTTAAGCAATCCTATTCGCATGTATACACTTAGGTTGCAGCATCGAAATTGTGTAAAATTCAAAGTGTGTATTGCCTGAAAAAAAAAAAAAAAAAAAAAAGACATACCAAATATTTGCATACAGCGACACACTACATATTTGCACACAGTGGAGTTTTGCGGTAATTAACCTAGCACAATTTACCACACGCAATCACACGCCCGCGATGAGATAACACACTCGCTGTTTTCCTGTTGACCGGCACGAGGAGTAAGAAAAATTGATATTTACACGAGCACACACTCCCACACTAGTCACAACGTCGGTCATCAAGTTGTGTTGAAAATTCCTGTAGCCTCTGTTTTCCCAAATGATTTCACTTAAAATTTCATTTAACAAGACCATAAACAAATTTACAATACTAATTTCTTAAACAAACACTTCAGCGAACAAGTGACTGTCGCATTCATTACAAAGCTTACAACTTAACAGATGTTTCCGATGTGAAATAAAATAAGAAAATGTTTTACAACCAACCTAGAACATTTAGTCAAAACGTTTTTGTCCTGGTTTATGATTATTTTCCGTGACATGAATGTTTCAAAACTAATAAAAATACGAATGCAGCCAAATATAATGAAGTTAGCACATAAAAGACGACTTAAAATATTTCATTTTTCGAGAATTGGCAGAGCAAGAACGCACAGGTCCAACGGAAATTTCTTTAAAGATAAACGACCATCGGACAAAAACACCCCCTCCCCTCATCCTCAAAAATACGTGAATAATATACTTTTTCAATTATATTTTTATCGTTTTTTTTTTTTTTTTTTAATATACTCATTAAAACTTCAAAATAAGCAGGTACTCGTGTGTTTTTCTCTCTACAATGTACCTGATCTCGGTGCGTAAACCTACATCATTTAGAGATGGAATTAATGTACACATACAAGTAAAATTTTGTTCCATTGTAAAATTGAGAGAAAGAAGGTTTTCCAAACGCATTAAGTATGGAGACTTTAAATAAGATTACGAGCTTATAAATGTTTGCAACGAAATAAAGTGACCATGTATCTGCAATTTCAAAAATATTTTTGCTCTGCTAACCTCACATGCAAGCAAGTAAAAATAACCTCACAACTTACTTACCTCTCTCAATTTCGCAGTACCAAAACATAGAAGGGATAAATAGGATAGTTTTTATTCGAAATCCTGCAAGAGTTTTAATTTTTATTAAAATATTTCTCCAATGTAGCATGTGTGTGGAATACTTCATCAGCAACTTGCATCTGCACCTTGAGTGAATTGAAGGGCAGCCAGTTTTAAAAGCTAAACAGAAACTGCACTCTTGAGAATGCATCAGATCCAAGTGAAATGCTTGTTGTGTGTACAGTTAAAAGTTTTATTATTCACACAATGAAAATGTAAACAAAATTTACTCACAATAATAATCACATCATCCTTGGAGGTGCACGAAGAAAGCCATTCCAGGTGGCACTGAACAAGGTGATTTGCTAGTGCTTCCACAGCAAACAGCCTTCATGAAATTATCTCCACATTTTCAGCATACTATACACTAAAGTATACCTAAGTTAATTTAACCATTTTCAAGTGATTCCAGCACAAATTACGTATTTGATTCCTTGAATAACATCTGCAAATGAAAAGTTCCCTGTTTGGTGTAGCAGTAAATTTAAACAGCTCGCAGTGCAAATTAAACAGTGCAGCTGCCATAAAAAAATTACACTATTAGTGGAACTGCCCATTATGTCATCGTAGACTGCTGACATTTAGAAAACATTGAAAAATCAGTGCTAAAGAAGCCCTACATTACTTTCGCTGTCCAAAGTGCGCTGCTCCCTACGTGAGCAAGGCATCGAGAATTTTCTGAACCGTCCGCAACCAGAAAATTGGGTAACCAGATATTTGCAGAGAGAAAAATTTTATTTTCACTTTGCTCTTGCATTCTGTAGGATCAGTCTCGTCATGGCAGATACCGCAGCAGCGACTGCAGCACCAGCTGTTGCCCCATCACAGGCAGCTTCCCCGAAGAAAGGCAAGGCTGCGTCGAAGAAGCCACGAGCCAAGCCCGCGCACCCGCGCACATCTGAAATGGTGGCCTCTGCGATCAAGAGCCTCAAGGAAAGGGGCGGCTCATCACTGCAAGCCATCAAGAAATACGTCGCCTCTACCTACAAAGTAGATGCGGAAAAGCTGGCACCTTTCATCAAGAAATACTTGAAGGCAGCAGTGGCTAGCGGCGAGCTTGTCCAAACCAAAGGCAAGGGTGCGTCTGGCTCCTTCAAGCTGGCTTCAGGGACCACCGGTGCTCCGGACCAGCCCAAGGCTCCAAGCGGCAAGCGTGGTGCAGCTGCCCCTAAGGAAAAGAAGCGATCCGTAGCCAAGAAGGCAGCGGTGGGCAAGAAACCAGTCAAGAAGACTCCGCCTACAGCAGAAAAGAAAAAAAAGGCAGCAGCTGCAACCCCCAAGCCCAAGAAGGCACCTTCAAAGGCAAAAAAGGTGTCCAAACCTCCCACGAAGAAACCCCGTGCTCCAAAGCCAAAGAAGGTTGCCCCAAAGAGCAAGTCGCCCAAGAAAGCAGCCCCAAAGCGGAAATGAAGATGCCAGCAGGACCGCTGGCACTTTCTGTGGCACTGTACCACCTTATCGGCCCTTCTAAGGGCCAACAATACTAGTCATGAAGGTATCAGTTGTTGCAATCATTGCCTCCTATAGCCACACCTCTGCCGTTAGGTAAAATTCTGGTTAAAAAATTTCTTATGGTATTTGAAGCGGGGGAAATAAATAAATAAATAAAGAAATTTATCAATTACATTGTGTGTATAGTTTAGGTGCAAAATTATTTAAAGTTTTTAAGCAGGAAAACGTCTTACAAACATCTCACTCTTATTTCAGCATATATATATATATATACACATATATACACACACACACACACATATTTTTTTTGTAAGGATTAGGTCTCAGGGTATTAATGGTGAACTTTATGCTGCTGCTGCTGCTGCTGCTGCTGCTGCTGCTGCTGCTGCTGCTGCTGCTGCTGCTGCTGATGGTGCTGCTACTGCAGACAGGCACTGTTTGAAGAGTTTTTATTTCCTATGCAGAATACATTGCATTGTGTGCAAATCTTTTGTGTACAATATAAACAACCACCTCAAAACACAGACACTATAACTGTGTTTTTCCAAATTCTTATTAATGTAATATATTATTGGCTGGGTAAAGGTCAACGACAGCTAATAGGTACAAAAAGCCAGACAACTGTTTTCCTTTCAAATTTGACAGTTATTTTTAGCCCTAATAAGGGCTGTTTTTTTTTTCCCCCTTGCAAAAAAAATGGCAAGGAACTCAAGCACGCTCGCCACGGATACGCCGGGCAAGCTGGATGTCCTTGGGCATGATGGTGACCCTCTTGGCGTGGATGGCGCACAAATTGGTGTCCTCGAAGAGCCCCACCAGGTAAGCCTCGCTGGCCTCCTGCAGCGCCATGACGGCCGAGCTCTGGAAGCGCAAGTCTGTCTTGAAGTCCTGGGCGATCTCTCGCACCAGGCGCTGGAAGGGCAGCTTGCGGATAAGCAGCTCGGTACTTTTCTGGTAGCGCCTGATTTCTCGCAGCGCGACAGTGCCAGGGCGGTAGCGATGTGGCTTCTTCACTCCCCCCGTGGCCGGCGCGCTCTTGCGAGCCGCCTTGGTGGCCAGCTGCTTGCGCGGCGCTTTGCCTCCAGTAGATTTACGAGCCGTCTGCTTCGTGCGCGCCATCGTGGTCCGTCTGCGCGTGCTGTAAAAATTTCAACAGTTTTGTTAAAGCTGTGGTGCACTGCGATTGGCCCGGCATCTCCATTGGCTGGCGAGAACAGCCAATCACAGCACAGAAGTCGATCCATAGAAACTAACGACAGAGGCGGCCGAGCAGCCACTTCCATCACAGCTACCGAGTCGAGAGCATCGTCGGAGTGCGGCCCTGCCTCCTCTCTGCGCATCGCTTCGATTCTTAGCTCGCGGACACAAGAGTGACAGCCGGCCTGAGGGAAGTTATAAATCCCGAACGGCCACCTCGAGCCTAGCCCGTTTGGGTCAGCGGCGAGTCCTCTTACAGCGTAATAGATTTACAACACTTTCTTCAGACTGCCCCTAAAGAACACCGAACACAGGACACACCCGTGGCTTCCTGCCCCTCCCGCGACCGGGCCTTAGGGCCGGCCCTGAGGGGGGTTGGCGGAATGAGCGAGCAGGGACCCCCAGCCAAGTCCATGCCAGACAAAACACCACCCGGCGCAGCCTATCCTGGCGGCAGTTTTCAGTCCGTTAGGCACGGCACCATAAATTTAATCGTTTCCTCCCAGGACAACACGGACGCAACCATGGACACAGGCACATACCCCGACTCAGACTGCGATTCTGTTACCTCCAGGACCTCGGTTAATTCCATGACAGTATCAGCGGAATTGTACGCAGCATTTTTACGAGACAGTGCAAGGATGGACAGGGAGCACCCCGAGAATACCCAAGGATGGCAACACGAAACCAAAAGACAACGGAAAATTCCGCAGGCGACCACGCCGCGGCCCCTTGCGGTCTCGAACCGTTACGAGCCGCTCGCTGACACAGCGGGCCCCCCCTCCACCCCCACGGCAGGGTCAGCTCTAGATTCAACATCTCCCGCAACTCAGTCCACACACGGCGCTACTACACGTGAGCCTGCATCCGCAGTTGCGACCGCACAGAATTTTTCATCACCGAACATTGCAGGCCCCACAGGCACACAGGCACAGCAGCACAGCCTGCCACCCCGCGCGCCAAGCGAATTAACAAGCACGCTCTGAGGCTGGTAGTACCTGATACCAGTCTTTACAACCAGCTCGTCACTCGCGTGCGAGCCTTGGCCCCTGGCGGCGCACAACTAGCCCTTGTGCGGGAGGGGCTTCAGATCGCGTGCGAGACCGAGCAGGCATACCACCTGATTAAACAGTATCTTGAATCGGCCCCTATACCATTCTACACCTTCAGCACGGCCTCAGAGCTGCCACAAAAAGTGGTAATTAAAATGCCAAAGCAGACTCCCACAGCCGCAATCAAAGAGGACCTCGAGGCGCGCGGGTATTCAGTCCTGGACGTTTACCAATTCAAGGCACGAACCACTGACCCTGTCGACCCAACTCACTCCTGGGAGGAGCCCCTTCCCCGCTTCTGCGTAACGGCTAGCAAGAACGACACCCTGCCGCCTCTCACGACACTATCTGTGATCAACATGACGAGAGTAGTCGTTACTCAGTATAAAAAACGAGTATCTGATGTCGCCCAGTGCAAAAACTGCTGGCAGTTTTCGCACACCAAAAACTTCTGCCGCCTGGCGACACGTTGTCAACACTGCGCCGGGCCCCATACTCACGCCGCCTGTCCACATCTCGATAAAAACCCTA
>NW_026962834.1:12500-28511 GCF_032445375.1 Bacillus rossius redtenbacheri
CACCGCTGTTGCTGCCAGCCAGCCTGTTCCAGTTCCAGTTGCCCAGCCGGCGCAACCAATAACTGCCAACCTCCCGCTGCCACTGCCCCCAATGGAGGTTACGCAAGCGCAGACAGACACTAACTTCAAGGCGTGCTCAGTGCTTAAGGGCACTCTCACAAAAATTGCCACAACACAACCAATCCACATGGACATAGCCACAAAACTTGTCAACCTCCTCACAGCCTGGTTAGACACTACTGTCCCCCTTGAACACAGAGTCCGCCTTGCAGTTGAGCTCATCACTGCCATGTCCGACGTTGCACATGCACCCACACATTAATCATACCATCACCATCAAAAATATTGCCACATGGAATGCAAACAGTGTCCGCCACAAAACACAGGAGCTAGAGTTATTTCTTCGGGAACACGACATCCACATTTTAGCTCTTACAGAAACACACCTGGCACCCACAGACACATTCAGACTACAGGGTTACATTATACACAGGAAGGATCGCACAGCCCAGGGGGGAGGGGTTGCTCTAGCAATAAAATCCACCATCTTACACCACACTATACAAACTCCAGACCTAGGCATGATGGAGGCAGTAGCAGCCTCAGTCACTATAAATGGCAGGCCCTGCACAGTCATTGCTGCCTATGCCCCACCAGGAAAATCATTAAAAACAGAAAACCTGCAGGCTCTGGCAACATTCACACCCTCCTTTCTGTTGCTAGGGGACCTAAACGCCAAGCACCCCTCCTGGAACTGCGCACGGGTCACTGCAAATGGACACACATTGTTTCGACACCAGGAACAGAGCACATACATGGTGTGCGCTCCCTATCACCCCACCCGCTACCCCACCTCCTCACTCCAGACACCAGATGTACTAGACATAACCATTTATATGAACACAAATTTTATTTATGAACTAGAAGTAATCTACGAGCTTCACTCAGATCATATGCCAGTTATTGCTACGCTTGAAAATACCGACTCGCTAGCAACGCAACCTAAAACAAGCCGCAACTACCATAAAGCAAACTGGAATAAATTAAATAGCTACATTGAAAAACACATTAATCCTGTTGCCATCATTTCCTCCCCAAATGACCTCCAATCCTATTCCGCCTCCCTCACACAGGTAGTTGCGGAAGCCATAAATGTATCTGTCCCACTTTCAAAACGAACAGCTGACCCGGCGACACTTCCACTCTACATAAAGGAGCTCATCACAGACAAGAACCAAGCACGTCGGAGATGGCAGAGAAACAGATGCCCAGCCTTGAAGAGGATTTTTCAACACCTGCAGACAGAAGTAAACAATCAGCTCGCACTTCATAGGGCCAGAGTATGGGACGAGAAACTTTTCAACCTCACCACACAGGACAACTCCCTCTGGAAACTAACCAAATCACTCTCCAAAAAACCTATCACTATCCCTCCTATCCAACTCCCGACTGGAGGCGTCGCCTACACACCCACAGACAAAGTGGCAGCGCTGGCGGACAGCCAAGAACTTGCCTTCCAGCCAAACGTTCAGCCCACAGATCCAGAGCATGAAATACATGTAAATGACCAGGTCAGCCAAATCAGGAACTCACCCCTCCTGGAGGAGCCTGTACTCACCTCTCCTGAGGAAGTGAGGAGAGTAATAAAATCACTAAAAAACAACAAGGCACCTGGCATGGACAAGATACCTACGATCGTCCTAAAACAACTACAGGACCCAGCTCTGCAGGCAATAGCCACCTGCATAAATGGCATACTAAACACCAATACATGGCCAACTGTGTGGAAAAACGCCAAAGTCATCCTACTCCCCAAGCCTGGTAAAGATCCCCGCCTCCCTAACAGCTATCGTCCCATCAGCCTCCTCAATACACTTTCAAAAATAGCTGAGAAAATCCTCACCAGCCGCATCCAACAAAATCTGGAACAAAATCACACTCTCCCTGACTACCAGTTCGGTTTCAGAGCGGGGCACTCAACAACCCACCAACTGGTGCGGATAGTTGAACAGATCACACTATCCTTTGACTGGAGACAGTACACTGCTGCGACATTTCTAGACATAGAAAAGGCCTTCGATCGTGTGTGGCATGAAGGCCTAATCTATAAACTTCACACAGCACACATCCCTGACACATATGTCCGCACACTAGATTCTTACCTACATGAACGACACTTCCATGCCTGCATCCCAGGTGCCACCTCTACACGCCGTACCATCAAGGCTGGTGTACCACAGGGCAGTGTTCTAGGCCCCTTATTATTCAACATCTATGTGGCAGACTTCCCAGCCTTCCCACAGGGGGTAGAAGTAGCGTGCTATGCAGATGATACGATGCTATATTCAAGCTCTGTGAGGCCTGCGGCTGCACTGCAGAGAGTACAGGCAGCACTAAACCTACTGCAGCAATGGTTTACAAAGTGGAAAACTGCAGTCAACGTAGGAAAATCAAAGGCCATTATTTTTACCAAGCGCCATATTCCAGAACATCTGCCACAACTATCACTTTTCAATGCCGCAATCTCTTTCTACCCCTGTGTGGAATACCTGGGTGTACTCATGGATGCCAGGCTTACATGGAAACAACACATTCAAAACAAACGAGCCAAGGCCTATGCGAGGCTCGCGCAATTATATCCTCTCCTAAATCACAAGAGCAGCATCTCCACAACAAACGGTAAGCTTTTATATCAGGCATGTATAAGGCCTATTATGACCTATGCAGCCCCAGCTTGGAGCTATGCCTCCAACACAAATCTCCGCTCACTGCAATCTGCGCAAAATAAAGCTCTCAGAAGAGTCGCACAAGTGCCTATCTATGTCCCCACAGCACTCATACACAAGGAGCTGCACATGGACACACTTCAGCGAATATACTTTAAACTATCGTCATCTTTTTATTCCCAATCTGCCACACACTCCAATCCACTCATTCGTAGCCTTGGAAAATATAAACCTGAAGATTCAAGAACACACAAGAGACCAAAACACGTGTTGTGCGAGAAGCCGCCGTAATTCCGCGGCAGCGCACACAAGAAATTCACAACCACCGACCGGAACAGCGCTGATTGGCTGCGAGCGCGCGAGGGGGCGTGGCTCGAGGTAGTCGCGCGCGGTTGCGGACGGTATAGAAAACTTTCACTTATTTCCATTCCCGTGCGCCCGCGCAGAGAAGTCACTTCAGTTTTCATTACAACTTTTTCTGCACTACACCTAGTGCTTCGGTCTTTTACCATCGAATTTAGCAACTCTCACGCAATCAATCACACCACATTCCAACGATCTTCTGCCTTGTGCTTCGCTACAGTGTATGCAGAGACACCGCCCATAGTGCCTGCAGCCATGTGAGCGGCGCGCCGACAGCAGAGATCGTCAGCTTCTCCCCAAGTTTGCCCTCCACAGCACCCACTGTATATAATTAGTGTTAAAAATTATTTCGCAACGTAAAATTAAATATTCCCAAGTGTTCCTTCCTCCCAGTGTTAGATATTAGTGCTACGATTAATATTCTTTCTCGTCCTAATTTTAGCAACTCCCTTCCCCTACCACAGCGACTCGCCGACTGCAGAGTACATCATTTTCTCCCCAAGATTGCCACACCAAAACCCATTAAAAATTATTTAGTGTTACAAAAATTCTTTCGCAACATAAATAAAATTTCTTTCAGTGTTATTTCTTCACAGTGTTAGATTTTAGTGCTACGATTAAACATTTTTTCTCGTCATAAAATCTAACAACCCCGTCCTATGTGTCACAGAGACGCCAACCACAGTGCCTGTGTCAGGTCCCCACTGCACGATCTCCTGTAATTTCGCAGCATGAATCATCATGTGCTGTGTACTCTTACGTTTATGTTATTTTAGTTGCAGGTCGCGCCGACGGACTGGCGCACTCGGCGTTGCTGAGACCAATCTTCAAATTCCATGTTCCTGCCATGTACAAGTAACCAGGTTACACCAACATAACGCATCTGGCCATCCCAGGCAGATGCGTTATACCTTATCCAATTTTCCCCCTCCTCCCCTCTGGGATATCCGGGCGGACATTTTCACTACCGGGTAGCAGGTTTCCTCCAGTGCGATCGCTGGTTTACTGCTGCCAACCCATTTGCTAAACCCCTATGCCTGCCGGAGCACTAATTCCCGTGCTCCTGCAGTCTTGCTTCGCGCCAGACGCACGTCGCCGCGCTACTCCCCCCTCCCCCGCAGGAGTGGGGAGTGGCACTGGCATTTTTTCAGTATTTAAAGTAAGCGTATAGGTCCCACCTGGCACGCATAAATTTCCTCTCGTCACATCACTCCCATTTTTATAGGAGGGCCCACAATCACTTCGGTTGTGTGGGACTGGCTTTAGCGTGGAGGGGCTATTGCAAAAAAAAAAAAAAAAAAAAATTCCCGTCTCACTCATCTAGCGACAGCGGCACAGCTCAGACCTACGATGCCCCCCAAGACGAGCGGTAAGGCAGCCAAAAAGGCGGGCAAGGCCCAGAAAAACATCTCGAAGGGCGACAAGAAAAAGAAGCGCAAGAGGAAGGAAAGCTACGCAATCTACATCTACAAAGTGTTGAAGCAAGTTCATCCGGACACTGGCATATCATCTAAGGCCATGAGCATCATGAACAGTTTCGTGAACGACATTTTCGAGCGCATCGCGGCAGAGGCCAGCCGCCTCGCCCACTACAACAAGCGCTCCACCATCACCAGCCGCGAGATACAGACGGCCGTGAGACTGCTGCTGCCCGGGGAGCTGGCCAAGCACGCTGTCAGCGAGGGCACCAAGGCTGTCACCAAATACACCAGCTCCAAGTGAGCAGGTCTGGTGTGCACATGCTTACATAAACGGTCCTTTTCAGGACCAAGAACATGATCATGAAAGGAAATGCTTCTGCTGCTGTTCTACAATTCCCTCAATCCCTATGATAGTAAATGTAAGCTTAACCAAGGCAGAAATATTTTCATTAAAAAAAGTCTTTAAGACGCATGGTTTACTGGCTGAGATATATATATATATATTTTTTTTTTTGCTTACTTCTGTGGTCATTAGTACATTGCTACAAATATATTTATATATATAAAAAAATAAATAAAAAAATCCTTTCTATTTAATTTAGTTAGATCATATATCAATATTAATGGCAAAGACCAGTTGCATCGATTCACTTTGAAAATAATTCCATTTGTGCTAAAACTGGACACAGTAAAAAAAAAAAAAAAAAAAAAAAATATATATATACACACACACACACACACACACACATAATTCGAATTCATATTATGCTTAACTGCGTTTGAATTTGCAATCATGCACAAGATGTTTTGTACTTCGAAGTAAAAACAACATAATGTACTATTTAACTACCCACAGTACAAATGGATCCAAAAAAAAAGTGAATTTTCATGCAGACGAAAATGCTTACATTTATTCTATTTATATTAAGTACCCATTACTAACAGCTTATACTGGGTGGAATACAACAGTTGACATGATTTTACTTATATGGCAATTTAATATTTAACCAAAATTAATGGTAAACTAATATTTTAAAGTGTCATTTATGGCCCCTTACCTTCAGCATGTTTGCTTCCTTGCACACAAACGAGGACAAACACATCACCCAACTGAAAAAAAAAAAAAAATTTCACTTGCATCACAAATAATTTAAAATTTTTCACCACATGAAGTAAATATTTCGCAATAAAAAAAAATATAGCCCTAGGACTCGTGTGCACACCTTTTCTTCCCCACATCGCACACGCAAACAAAACTTCCAAATTATTACAAAATCACTCGATTATTATACATACATAAACACACATGTATTTTCCGAATAAGTGAGAAATGCAGGCCGATGAAAGTCAAATTTCGTTTCGGAAATTAAATCTCGCACAACTACCGACACATAACCAAACTTGCGTACATTTACATAGCATTAACCCTCTAAATAATAAACAAATGAAAGCAGAAAAAACAACATCGCTACCCACCGCGCGCGCTCCTGGCGGCGGGAGTAGGAACTACTTTGCACACAGACCGACATAGCCCCCTGCCAAAAACAGTAAAATAAATAATATATATAAGTCTTTTGGCGGGAAAAAATTTCTCAACCGCCTGGGAGCACCCTAGTGTGTGCCTGTCTTTAGGTTATGTTACTTTTAACTTCATTTTCTACAGGCAGACGCGAGGGTGCTCGCCCATTATTTTTATTTTTTTAAATTCTTTCCTACCTTTGGTGTGCCATGCAAGAATTTATCGTCAAAATGGCGGCCCCGAGTGCAAATTTCTCGTCTGCACTGCTGGCTGGATGATTATGTGATGTTTTGAAGGAGGGTGTTTTTTTTTTTGTTTGGATTTTGTGTGAGGGGGGGAGGGGGCTGGGCTAGCTTTTTTTTTTTTTTAAATTTTCTAAACATTCATCTCTTATGTAACAGTGTTCAGCATTAAAAAATTTAAAAGAAGAGGCACTTACTCATCAATTTCAAAACAGCCTATGAAGAAAAATAAAAAAAATTTAAATTCATTCCAGTTTTATACATTCATGATTTGATCACATGTATAACTTTTCTTTTTTATTACCTTATTTAATTTTATTATTATTACTACTATTGCTGCTACAACCTAGAAGATACCTCAGTGATACTAATACCTGCTGGTAAAGTTAAAGGTTTCACCTTTCTTTCTTTAAACATATCACAATACCTTTCTTGAGTTAAATATTATCTAATGGCTTTAAGAAGTTATGGTAATGTTCATCAGTTATAGAGTGTGGGTTTGTGTGTGTGTGTGAGAGTGTATTTTGAAGAGGGCTTTGGTGGTTGGGATGGTGAGGGTGGTGGGTGTTGTGTGTGGGGAGGGGGGGGGGGGGGGGGAAGTAAAAGAGTGTTCATTACACGATTTCTCCTGTTGTTTGTAACAATCACACCTGGTATAGCTATTTCGAGTGGCAAATACAAACTGCAAAAAAAAAACATCTATATCATTGCCAACGGCCATATCACGATGAACACACCGGTTCTCGTCCGATCTGGTTGTAGTGCGCGCGAAAATCGGTGCCGCGATTTCCGCAATTTTTCGTATATAAAGTGCCGCGAGTGCTATTTTCGGGTGTGATTCGTGTTCCTCAAACACCTGTGCATGCGCACAATTGAAGGTAAGACGCGGCTTTGCCGAAAAACATTATAAACAGTGTTTAAAATATTCGTTAATGTATGTAAACAAACAATCTAGTTCAACCATAGAGCATGACTCTCATAGAAGCAATCTTTCGGGCGGGTGTGTTCCCATATCGACTTCTATTACTGATAAATTAATTGGAGCACCCCATACCTCTTCTGAAAGCAACATGGCGACTTGTATTAATATAAATACAAATAATTTAAATGATATGGATAACTCTAACCAAACCATGTACGAACTGTACTGCCCAGCAATGGGGGTAACTGTTGACAACGATTCTGTTTTCGGACATTTCGGCAACTTATTTCAAGTCGGTGTCCAAGACGACAAGAATATAATGTGTCGCATCCATTTGAGGCCCATTGAACAGGACGATCTGTCTCAACACCCATTTATTATTGCTGATAGAAAAACCTATCAACCCAGATTTTTTCATAAAGACCAAGAAATCCCAGACATTATTTGCGAGGATGATTTTCACAAATATTTCGTGTGCTACCAGGAAGAGCACATGTCTCGATCACCAACCAGCCCCGCTGCTGACCGCCAGAGTCCCCCGGGGGTTCGAACACCGCCACCAGCACAGGGTATCCCCAACATGGAGTGGCAGGAAGTCAGCAGAGGGGGAATCAATAAAAGGTGCTTCGCCCAAATGGACAACAGCCCAAGCAAGGACCGAGCAACAAAAACAAATCGTTACCACACACTGAGCGAGGAAGAGGACGACTTCCAGACAGCGACAGCTCAACCTGATGCACCTGTCAACCCCCCCAACACAGTTACACCCACGCCCACCTCGCACAGTACCACCAAGGCACATAAACCTCCGCCGGGCAAAGCTGGCCCAGCGATACCAGAAAAATTTGCCCCCAACAAGTTCCCGATGCCACCTGTGACGGTGAAAACTGGCATGAACCAGGCGTTCCACCAATACAAGCCGGCTCTCAAACAGTTAATGAAAAATGACTACGCCATCATTGTGACAAAGCACAATGTAAAGATAAAGACTGCCACCATCCCAGACCAGGAAAACCTAATAAAATTCCTTAAAGAAAAGAACTTTGAATGTTTCACACACCCGCGCCCAGACCAAAGGAACTCTCGATTTGTCATCCGAGGACTGGATGTCGACTACGACCAGGACGAGCTTGCTGCCCAAGTACGCTCCCTCGGTCTTGATGTTGCATCAGTGAAACGGATGGACCGGCGTACTCCAACTGGGGAGGACATCCCAGTGCCGCTGTTCCTCATTTCGCTCAATGGAACTGCCCAGCTATCCCCCATCCTCGGCCGCCACTACCTGGACCACATGGAGGTCAGGTTCGAGGCCTACCGAGGACGCCAGGAAATTCAACGCTGCGTGCAATGTCAACGCTGGGACCACTCCATCCACCTCTGCTGGATGAAGCCCAGATGCGTGCGGTGCCCGGGCGCCCACCCTTCCACGGAGTGCCCCAACGTTTCAGATGCCCCACCACACTGCGCCAACTGCGCGGACCATGACCTCCCGGCCAACATGCACATCGCCGCCTCCAAGGACTGCCCAGTCAGGCTGTCCATGCTGAATGCTAAGGTAAACCGCACAGCACAGCCACAACAAAAACTGCCCACCACCACCAGCTTCCCCCCACTTCCTCCCCCAAGAAACACATTCGCAAGCCAACTGAAAACATTCAAAACACAAGCAATAACCACACCAACCCACGACACACCACTGCCACAAGCCACTCAACTCCCAGCTCGCGTCACTCGCGTTCCTTCTAACTCAATGCCTCGTCATGCCAGTTACAATCATCCACCCCCTAAAAATCAACAAGCTAATGCTGAACCCAATGTCCTAAACGAATTTGCCGAATTGATTAAGTTAATTAAAGACCTCAACTTGCTGAAATGGGTTCCCTTTTTACTAGATGCCATCCGGAAATTTAAATCATCGCAGAACCAAGACGAGAAGTGCACAGTGATTTTCTCCGTCCTTAGTGCAATTGCCAATGCCCTCCCTTAAAATCATTATCTGGAATAGCAACAGCATCGCCAACAAGGCAGCCGAGTTCAATCATTTCATTTCACTCCACAAACCAGACCTGGTGTTCTTGGCGGAAACCTGGCTCAGGGCTGGCGTTCCGTTCACGGTGCCGGGATATGTGACGCATCGGGCCGACCGGTTGGGTGGCAAACAGGGGGGCGTGGCTCTTCTTGTGCGCCAAGCTTTGTCGCACCATAGGCGCCAAACGCCTCAATTGCAGCACATGGAAGCGGTAGCAGTTCGGCTGCATACGAACCCCACGCCCTTTACTGCCGTGGCCACTTACATCCCACCAACCACTCCATTCCCGGCAGAGGACCTCACCAGCCTTCGCCGGCTCGACTCACGCATCATACTGGCGGGTGACTTCAATGCCAGGCACAACTCCTGGGGCTGTCTCCGCAACAATTATAAAGGTATCGCCCTCCGCAAATACCTGAAGGAAACCACCTTAGTACTACATGCCCCTGACACGTTCACGTACCACCCACACTCCCATACTGGCAGCCCCAGTGTACTGGACCTGGTGATAGGCACATGCCTACCCAGAGTCAATCCCCTCAAAGTCTGCACCGACCTGACATCAGACCACTACCCTGTCATAGGGACAATTGACACCACAGTCACCCCTACTTCCACAAACACCATCTACGATTTCAAACAAGCTGACTGGAAAATGTATCGAACAGCTATGGACCAGCAGCTAGATCTGCAACATAAAGCCCGCACAAAGGAGGAACTTGACCAACATGTTCTTCACTTTGCTGACACCATTATCACCTCAGCCGCCCTCCATATCCCCAAAGTAAAACCGCACCCACTTGGAATACCACTCCCAGCCCACATCAAGACACTCATCTCGTACCGCAACAGGGCTCGGAGCCGATGGCAGCGTACCCGCCTACAGCCAGACAGGGACGACTACAATGCTCTGTTCCGACGGTGCAGAGTGGCCGTTGCTGAATGGAGGTCGGCGGGCGAAGTCAAAAAGCTCGACGCGCTGTCACTCGCAAATGGTTCGGTCTGGCGCTTCGCGCGCAGTCTCCGCGCCGCCAGGTCATCGATCCCGCCCCTAGAGGTGGACGGTGGCATGGCGGAGTCGGCGACTGACAGGGCGGAGTGCATGGCAAACCACTTTGTGAACTCATTCGCACCAGCACCCATACCACCTCACATCTCCAAGCTCCCCACACACTATCAACCCCCTCCGCCCCCAACGCCAGGCTCCCTCAAGACAGCTACGCCCAGGCAAGTGAGGAAGGAGATAGACCGCGTGCGTCATAACGCCGCTCCAGGCCCGGATGAAGTCACCCCACGCCTCCTCAAATCCATCTCACGCAAAGCACTCATCTACCTCACCAACATAATCAACAGCATTCTCATTTCAGGTCACTTCCCACGTCCATGGCGTGAGGCCACGGTAGTACCCATATTCAAGGGAAAAGGTGCATCCAATCGGCCGGCATCGTACCGTCCCATCGCCCTGCTCTCAGTGATATCAAAGGTAGCGGAGCGCATAGTTCTGGCCAGGCTGGAAGCGGAAGTAGCCCGGCTACAACCGCTGCCTGAATTCCAGTTTGGCTTCCGACGTCACTTATCAACACAACACGCATTAGCTCACGTCACCGACCAAATCACCCTCAGTTTCACACAAAGGACCCATACCGGCATGGTGTTGCTAGACCTGAGTCGTGCATTCGATACTGTCCACCATCACGCCCTAATCCTCAAGCTGGCCTTTCTGGGATTAAACCCTGCTCTTCGCTGCATCCTTCACTCTTTCCTGGAAGCCCGCACGTTCTGCGTACGGGTGGAAGGGTCCACTTCATCCTCTAGAGAGATCACTGCAGGAGTCCCTCAAGGGTCCACGCTCTCTCCCCTATTATTTTCCCTATATTCTCATGACATTCCCAAGCCCCCCGAATGCACGATTGTCATGTACGCGGATGACACCGCGCTGATGGTTAGACACCATGACCCCGTCCTTATTAAAGCCAGGCTGACCGCGGCCATCAACATAGTTAATCATTACTTTATGTCCTGGGGCATTCTCCCTAACCCCGCCAAAACCGAAGCCATTTTCTTCACCAGGCGACGCCCCCGCCTGCCACCCACACTGTTTGTGGGGGGCGCAGTGATAAAATGGAGCGATTCAGTGAAATACCTCGGTGTCACACTGGATCGCACATTGCGCTTCTCCCCGCACTTTTCGTCTGCCACTGCCCGGGCCTATCGCGCTTTTAACTCGATCTCCTCCCTCCTCCGCCCCCACAGCCCCTTGCCTGACCAGGACAGAGTGCGCCTCTTCAAGGCGTACATTGTCCCTATTTTACTGTATTCCTCTGTAATATTTGCCCATGTCCCCGACATCCGATTCCACCAAATAAAAACATGTTTCAATAAGCTACTCAGAGCAACACTCGGGAAATACAGACATGTAACTAACACACAATTACACGACCTTGCAGGCACACTATCACCACGCCAACTAGTCATTAAATACACAGACAAATTTTTCACAAAAGCATCACAACACCCGTCTACACTCATACAGAACATTGGACAACACAACATCACACGACCACACCCACATAAACTAATTACAGACTACCACCCAGGCAGGCCACCCTGACTGGGCAGAAGAAGAAAATCCTCCAACCAGCCACAAAAGTGTACAGTGCTACGGACATCCACCAAAGTGCCGTGCATCGAGACTGCAAATGAACGCCAACCAAAGCGACATAGATTCAAAAGTGCAACTTATGTAATATAGTGTACAATAGTGTAATATATAAGCTGCAAGCATAACTAAACCTACTCCCAAACTGTTCAGTGAAAAATATGTAACTATGTGTATGTAAATATCAATAATAATTTCTCTGTAAATATATTTCAACGTGTATGATCATCAGAAAACATTGAGCCCACAGGCTCCAGAACATTACGGAGGTTTTTTTAAACTTTTCCTCCTAAAAACAATTATTAAATAAATGTAAATGTATATAAGAAGTGTTGTATAATGTCTATAAACTATGGAAAAAGAGCACAATGTGCTGGCGTTCCACTATGTATACCTATGTAAATATCAATGTATGCAAACATCGCAATAAAAAGCTTTTGAATTTGAATTTGATTTGTCCGATCACCGAAGTTAAGCATCGTCGAGCGTGGTTAGTACTTAGATGGGTGACCGCTTGGGAACACCACGTGCCGTTGGCACTACTATTTTGCACCCTACAGAAAAAAATTTTTTTTTAAAAATTTCAATTTTAAATTTTTTTTTCCCCCACAATCACCACATTTCCCCCCCCCCCCCTAACACACACACACACACACACTCACTCTCTATCAATCAATCAATCAATCAATCAATCAATCAATCAATCACTCACTCACTCACCCACCCAGCAGCAGCTGTGAATCTTTGCATGTGTATACCTCATACAAAATTCAAAGTGAAAAAATAAATAGATAAGTGTATATGTATGTATGTATGTATGTATGTATGTATGTATGTATGTATGTATGTATGTATGTATGTATGTATGTATATATGTATATATATATATATATATATATATATATATATATATATATAAACACACACACACACACCTATTTTGAAGTTTCTCTGTTTCAGTGGGCAGTTATGTATAATAATGAGAGATTCAAAAAGACGTTGATAACAATGTCATCAATGCCTGTTTAGTGTGCTCATTTGTTGGATGGTCGGCAGCAATACTAGAGGTGGTACAGCTGTAACCTGTAAAATTGTACCTGCAATGTGTTGTGTATGGAAAAAAATAAAAATTATATCATCTAAATTTTTGTTATCCAACAATAACCTTCCCATCAATGCATGATGTCACAGTAGCCATAGCTCTACTCTTTCTGCCATATAACATTGGGGGAAAAAAAAAAAAAAGGAGCTATTAGAATAATAACAAAAGATAAAAAATCATCTAACTGCAGACCAAAATTCAAAAAACTTAAAGTCCTGACTGCCATAAATGAATACGTTCTAGAAACTTTTTATTCATTCTTAAGAAAAAGAAGAAAAAAAAAATTATTATTTTTTTTTTTTTTTTTTTTTTTTAGATATTCGCACATAGGTATAACACCAGAAATGCTAGTAAATTGAGGATAGTTGAACATAACACTAGGCGATTTGAAAATGGACTAAATTACTTGGGAGTAAAACTTTACAACTTAATATCACAGAAAATAACTAAAACAATTTACCAGTATTAAAAAAAAAAACAGTAAAAAAAATTCTTCTAGAATATCCTACCTACCCTCTGAAGCTATTCTTTAATTTGATTGATAATAGAGAAATTGAACTGTTAATTTGTTGAATGGACTTGTGATAACAGCTGCTTCATGTTTTGCATAAAGTTAAATTGTGTAACATGTTATGTATTTTTTTTTTTTGAAATTTTTTTTCTTGGTAACTTGCATCATGTAAATATTAATTGTCTGCACATACATGTTCTATATCCCGGAGCCTTGACTCCACGTGGGATCAACAGAACAAAAATACAAAAAAAAAAAAAAAATCCAGCTCACTAATCTAGGTGCATTTTGCTAACAATATTTGGAATATATATATATATTTTTTTTTGTGTAACATGCAAATTCTGTATTATTCTGCACACATTATTTATAATCTTCTATCATTTTCTTAGATAATAACTATTAATTCATAAAATAGATTGTGTGTGCATAACCTCCTGGAAACATTTGCACTTACCTCCTACTTTACTTTTTCATTTAAGCAATCCTATTCGCATGTATACACTTAGGTTGCAGCATCGAAATTGTGTAAAATTCAAAGTGTGTATTGCCTGAAAAAAAAAAAAAAAAAAAAAAGACATACCAAATATTTGCATACAGCGACACACTACATATTTGCACACAGTGGAGTTTTGCGGTAATTAACCTAGCACAATTTACCACACGCAATCACACGCCCGCGATGAGATAACACACTCGCTGTTTTCCTGTTGACCGGCACGAGGAGTAAGAAAAATTGATATTTACACGAGCACACACTCCCACACTAGTCACAACGTCGGTCATCAAGTTGTGTTGAAAATTCCTGTAGCCTCTGTTTTCCCAAATGATTTCACTTAAAATTTCATTTAACAAGACCATAAACAAATTTACAATACTAATTTCTTAAACAAACACTTCAGCGAACAAGTGACTGTCGCATTCATTACAAAGCTTACAACTTAACAGATGTTTCCGATGTGAAATAAAATAAGAAAATGTTTTACAACCAACCTAGAACATTTAGTCAAAACGTTTTTGTCCTGGTTTATGATTATTTTCCGTGACATGAATGTTTCAAAACTAATAAAAATACGAATGCAGCCAAATATAATGAAGTTAGCACATAAAAGACGACTTAAAATATTTCATTTTTCGAGAATTGGCAGAGCAAGAACGCACAGGTCCAACGGAAATTTCTTTAAAGATAAACGACCATCGGACAAAAACACCCCCTCCCCTCATCCTCAAAAATACGTGAATAATATACTTTTTCAATTATATTTTTATCGTTTTTTTTTTTTTTTTTTAATATACTCATTAAAACTTCAAAATAAGCAGGTACTCGTGTGTTTTTCTCTCTACAATGTACCTGATCTCGGTGCGTAAACCTACATCATTTAGAGATGGAATTAATGTACACATACAAGTAAAATTTTGTTCCATTGTAAAATTGAGAGAAAGAAGGTTTTCCAAACGCATTAAGTATGGAGACTTTAAATAAGATTACGAGCTTATAAATGTTTGCAACGAAATAAAGTGACCATGTATCTGCAATTTCAAAAATATTTTTGCTCTGCTAACCTCACATGCAAGCAAGTAAAAATAACCTCACAACTTACTTACCTCTCTCAATTTCGCAGTACCAAAACATAGAAGGGATAAATAGGATAGTTTTTATTCGAAATCCTGCAAGAGTTTTAATTTTTATTAAAATATTTCTCCAATGTAGCATGTGTGTGGAATACTTCATCAGCAACTTGCATCTGCACCTTGAGTGAATTGAAGGGCAGCCAGTTTTAAAAGCTAAACAGAAACTGCACTCTTGAGAATGCATCAGATCCAAGTGAAATGCTTGTTGTGTGTACAGTTAAAAGTTTTATTATTCACACAATGAAAATGTAAACAAAATTTACTCACAATAATAATCACATCATCCTTGGAGGTGCACGAAGAAAGCCATTCCAGGTGGCACTGAACAAGGTGATTTGCTAGTGCTTCCACAGCAAACAGCCTTCATGAAATTATCTCCACATTTTCAGCATACTATACACTAAAGTATACCTAAGTTAATTTAACCATTTTCAAGTGATTCCAGCACAAATTACGTATTTGATTCCTTGAATAACATCTGCAAATGAAAAGTTCCCTGTTTGGTGTAGCAGTAAATTTAAACAGCTCGCAGTGCAAATTAAACAGTGCAGCTGCCATAAAAAAATTACACTATTAGTGGAACTGCCCATTATGTCATCGTAGACTGCTGACATTTAGAAAACATTGAAAAATCAGTGCTAAAGAAGCCCTACATTACTTTCGCTGTCCAAAGTGCGCTGCTCCCTACGTGAGCAAGGCATCGAGAATTTTCTGAACCGTCCGCAACCAAAAAATTGGGTAACCAGATATTTGCAGAGAGAAAAGAGAAAAAGAAAAGGTTTGCCTTGAGCCTTGGCCGAGGACGGACGTACGGAGAGGAGCTCCGCGCCTAAAGCTGTGTGTAGCACTTCACAGTGCTACCCAGTGTTTTCCTGAAAGGTAGCC
>NW_026962835.1:0-17500 GCF_032445375.1 Bacillus rossius redtenbacheri
TCAGCATGTATTAGCTCTAGAATTACCACAGTTATCCAAGTCATGTGGTACGATCTAAGGAACCATAACTGATTTAATGAGCCATTCGCGGTTTCACCTTATTTTGGCTTGCACTTAGACATGCATGGCTTAATCTTTGAGACAAGCATATGACTACTGGCAGGATCAACCAGGGAGCTGCTAGCAGCTTTTTTTTTCGTTCGGAGGAACCTCCCGGGTCCGCAGAGCACCGGGTCCGAATCTTATGATGTACATTTTTTTTTCCTTCTGTATCAACAAGTACGGGGGCGACTTCCCAATATCGACACCCGCTTTGCAATTGCAAAGTCTTTCCTTCCATCTCTAATTAATTTTCCTAGGGAGTAGGCGAGGCCAAACTTCCAAGGCTTTCACTGGCGAATATATCGCGCTCTTAGAAACTCGCATGGTACTTGGCGAGTGGATTTCAAATTATATGATCGGTGCCCACATTCGGGCGCGGCCCACTGCGGGAGCAGACCGTTGGCCCGTGGGCTCGCTGTGAACTAATTTGCCCACTGGTC
This sequence comes from Bacillus rossius redtenbacheri, assembly GCF_032445375.1. Lineage (NCBI taxonomy): Eukaryota > Metazoa > Arthropoda > Insecta > Phasmatodea > Bacillidae > Bacillus > Bacillus rossius. The sequence goes on from NW_026962835.1 coordinate 543, forward strand.
CGAAAAGTATTCATTTCTAAACACCTTTGGCCAGGGCTGAAGACCGCGACTAACCCCTTTGAAACTTGTCTCTCAGGGAGCTGCGATCCATCAAACATTTCATTGTTAACAGAGGGGAACCATTACTTGGTTAAGACGATAGGACACGCGTTCCCCACCATTTCGCATCCAATCGAATTGCCGCACAAGAGCTCGTTACCTGAGAAAGGTATAGCATTGGCTCGCAGCTAGTGTATTGCAGTTCAGACAGATAGGCCACTTTAGATAGTTCTTAGTGTTCACAGTTATCACCAAGACTAGACCCATATGGATTTAATTCTTCAAGGAGCAGCGGTCCACCAATAAGAGAGATGAAGACATGTTTTCGGATGGCCACAACGCCCCCTCGCCACCCAAATGTGCATGTTTTAAGTGTACATTGGGAGTCGACGGAACATCGGGAGTCCGCTTGCTTTCTCCGGATCAGCTGCCACCCCCCTGATCTACCAGATAGACAAGAACATGTCTTCTCCACCAATCTCATCCACCGAAGCTCCGATCATGGCTTCTTCTACCTTTATACTGATATACCCCCACGGAGCAACATGCGGGCAAGGGAACTCTTGCTACCCTTCAGTAAAGCAGGTATCTCTTATAGATGGTGACTGCACCTTGGCCAGGATTGAAGACCGCGACTAACCCCTTTGAAACTTGTCTCTCAGGGAGCTGCGATCCATCAAACATTTCATTGTTAACAGAGGGGAACCATTACTTGGTTAAGACGATAGGACACGCGTTCCCCACCATTTCGCATCCAATCGAATTGCCGCACAAGAGCTCGTTACCTAAGAAAGGTATAGCATTGGCTCGCAGCTAGTGTATTGCAGTTCAGACAGATAGGCCACTTTAGATAGTTCTTAGTGTTCACAGTTATCACCAAGACTAGACCCATATGGAATTAATTCTTCAAGGAGCAGCGGTCCACCAATAAGAGAGATGAAGACATGTTTTCGGATGGCCACAACGCCCCCTCGCCACCCAAATGTGCATGTTTCAAGTGTACATTGGGAGTCGACGGAACATCGGGAGTCCGCTTGCTTTCTCCGGATCAGCTGCCACCCCCCTGATCTACCAGATAGACAAGAACATGTCTTCTCCGCCAATCTCATCCACCGAAGCTCCGATCATGGCTTCTTCTACCTTTATACTGATATACCCCCACGGAGCAACATGCGGGCAAGGGAACTCTTGCTACCCTTCAGTAAAGCAGGTATCTCTTATAGATGGTGACTGCACCTTGGCCAGGATTGAAGACCGCGACTAACCCCTTTGAAACTTGTCTCTCAGGGAGCTGCGATCCATCAAACATTTCATTGTTAACAGAGGGGAACCATTACTTGGTTAAGACGACCGGACACGCGTTCCCCACCATTTCGCATCCAATCGAATCGCCGCACAAGAGCTCGTTACCTGAGAAAGGTATAGCATTGGCTCGCAGCTTGTGTATTGCAGTTCAGACAGATAGGCCACTTTAGATAGTTCTTCGTGTTCACAGTTAAGACCACGGCTAGACCCATATGGAATTAATTCTTCAAGGAGCAGCGGTACACCAAGCATTTCATTGTGTACTAGAAAGCACCTCTACCATGTAACAAACATACGACCACCAAATTTCTGCTTACTTCCCCCAGCGGATAGTATTTGCTAGTATCATCCACAAAGTAAATCAATTTTTTCAATGTACCGCTTCTTGGGGGAACTGGGCATGAATCAATCAAGCATTTTGAGGTAGCATGTCCGCTTCACCGCGAGGTGCTCTGAATACCATTATACATTCTTTTTCATCATCCACTTTCAGACCACTACAAGACCCATACTGAATTAATTCCTCAAGGAGCTGCAGTCCACAAAACATTTTACTGTGTACTAGAGGGCACCTCCACCATGTAACAGAAAACATACAACCTTCTTAATTTAATTCTGCATTGTTTCCCAGACGATTTGTTAGCCATACAACAGTACCATCCACAGTAATTCACCTCTTTGAAATCCAATGCATTGTAGAGAAACTGAGGTGGTAGCATTCAAACCGTTCTGTAATGTTAATTCTGCTTCATAGAAAGGTGCTACAGGTTCCACAATAATTAATTGGATATTTTTGCAATATATATAGGGCGAGAAAACTCGGGGGGACTCCCTTTTCATTTATGTACATATTCTTTCCATATTGCAAATAATTCCAATTTTTCCCGATTGCATGTCCCCCTAATATACCCAAAATGGGCCTATCGATGGGTTCACAAAGGTACCCAAAATATGAGATTTTGACTGAAAGAGGCTGGCTAACTTCCGGGAACATGATCATAGGAAATAGGTCAAAATCCCGAATCGCAGTTGTTTACGAACAACCACGAACGGAGACTTAAAATAACCTATAAGGCTGGAATTCATGGGGCCTGTATAACAGGCATTTACACAGACTCTCGGGAGGGAGGGCTCTGTGGCCGGGAGAATTTTCTGGCTCCCCGCCCGAAACTTTTCAGAGTCCCTAATGCCTGCTTGAATGTGAATAAGCAGAGCCCGGTAGCTGATATTTTGCCGGGGTGTGGAGGCCCCGGTCGCCGCCAAATTCCTCTGGTCACAGCTTGTGTTAATACACATGTTAATTTTACATGCAAACCACCAATGACAATTTTCCTCGGCCGCGGAGGCCTCGGTCGCCGCCAGAATTTTCTGGTTCCCGCTCAATATATTGCAGAGTCCTGCAGGCCTGCTTCTGTAGGAATATGCAGAGCCCGGTAGCTGATATTTTGCCGGGGTGAGGAGGCCTCGGTCGCCGCCAAATTCCTCTCATCCCAGCTTGTGTTAATACACATGTTAATTTTACATGCAAAACCACCAATTACCATTTCCTCGGCCGCGGAGGCCTCGGTCGCCGGGAGATTTTCCTGGCTCCCCGCTCATATATACTGCACAGTCCCGCAGGCCTGTCTCCAGTGGAATACACACAGTCCGAGAGCCGAAAATTTGCCGGGGTGTGGAGGCCTCGGTCGCCAACAGATTGCCATAGGCTCTGGCTGCAATATTTACCGTGTATTTTTTCCCTCCAGAGACACCACTACACCCTATATAACCCAAAATGGGCCTTGACGCGTGTACACGCGGAGCCCGAGCGCCGAGAGTTCTCCCGGCCGCGGAGGCCTCGGTCGCCGGGAGAATTTCAACGGCCCCTGCTCGAAATTTTTCTAAGTCCAGAATGCCTGCTTCTCCCAGCCTGTGTTAATACACATGTTAATTTAACATGTAAAATCACCAAGGACCATTTCCTCGGCCGCGGAGGCCTCGGTCACCGCCAGAATTTTCTGGCTGCCCGCTCCCCATGGGTAGACGCGCTGCCCAAGCGCCGAGAGTTCTCCCGGCCGCGGAGGCCTCGGTCGCCGGGAGAATTTCTCCGGCCCCTGCTCGAAATTTTTCAAAGTCCAGAATGCCTGCTTCTCCCAGCATGTGTTAATACACATGTTAATTTAACATGTAATATTACCAATGACCTTTTCCTCGGCCGCGGAGGCCTCGGTCGCCGCCAGAATTTTCTGGCTGCCCGCTCCCCATGGGTAGACGCGGAGCCCGAGCGCCGAGAGTTCTCCCGGCCGCGGAGGCCTCGGTCGCCGGGAGAATTTCTCCGGCCCCTGCTCGAAATTTTTCAAAGTCCAGAATGCCTAGTTCTCCCAGCCTGTGTTAATACACATGTTAATTTAACATGTAAAATTACCAAGGATTATTATCCCGGCCGCAGAGGCCTCGGTCGCCGCCAGAAATTTCTGGCTCCCCGCTCAATGTATTGCAGAGTCCCGCAGGCTTGCTTCTCCAAGCCTGTGTTAATACACATGTTAATTTAACATGTAAAATTACAGAGGATTATTTCCCCGGCCGCGGAGGCCTCGGTCGCCGCCAGAATTTTCTGGCTGCCCGCTCAATGTATTGCAGAGTCCCGCAGGCTTGCTTCTCCAAGCCTGTGTTAATACACATGTTAATTTAACATGCAAAATCACCAATGACAAATTCCTCGGCCGCGGAGGCCTCGATCGCCGGGAAAATGTTCTGGCTCCCTGCTCGAATTTTTTTTCTAAGTCCCGATTCGCTATTACAGGCTGGCGCACGGAGTCCGAGGGGCGTAAATATGCCGGGTAGTGGTGCCTTCCGTCGCCGAGACATTTTACAATTGCCTGGGAGCAGTATTTAACATGTTAATTTTTTCCCCTCGTGACACCACTACCCCCTATAAACGCAAAATGGGCCTTGCCAAGGGGGCGCGCAACGCCCGAGCGCGGGCGTTTTTCCCGGCCGCCGAGACCTCCATCGCCGGGAGAATGTCTTCAGCTATTTGCTAGATTTCCCGATTCGCCCCGCACGACAAACAACCACGAACGAGGTGGTTTTCGAGAGTTCTCCCGGCCGCGGAGGCCTCGGTCGCAGGGAGAATTTCCCTGGCCCCTGCTCGAAATTTTTCTAAGTCCAGAATGCCTGCATCTCCCAGCCTGTGTTAAAACACATGTTAATTTAACATGTAAAATTACCAATGACCATTTCCTCGGCCGCAGAGGCCTCGGTCGCAGCCAGAATTTTCTGGCTCCCTGCTCAATATATTGCAGAGTCCCGCATGCTTGCTTCTCCAAGCCTGTGTTAATACACATGTTAATTTAACATGTAAAATTACCGAGGATTATTTCCCCGGCCGCGGAGGCCTCGGTCGCCGCCAGAAATTTCTGGCTCCCCGCTCAATATATTGCAGCGACCCGCAGGCTTGCTTCTCCCAGCCTGTGTTAATACACATGTTAATTTAACATGTAAAATCACCAAGGACCATTTCCTCGGCCGCGGAGGCCTCGGTCGCCGCCAGAATTTTCTGGCTGCCCGCTCCCCATGTGTAGACGCGGAGCCCGAGCGCCGAGAGTTCTCCCGGCCGCGGAGGCCTCGTAGCCGGGAGAATTTCTCGGGCCCCTGCTCGAAATTTTTCTAAGTCCAGAATGCCTGCTTCTCCCAGCCTGTGTTAATACACATGTTAATTTAACATGTAATTTTACCAATGACCTTTTCCTCGGCCGCGGAGGCCTCGGTCGCCGCCAGAATTTTCTGGCTCCCGGCTCAATATATTACAGAGTCCCGCAGGCCTGTCTCCAGTGGAATACACACAGTCCGAGAGCCGAAAATTTGCCGGGGTGTGGAGGCCTCGGTCGCCAACAGATTGCCATAGGCTCTGGCTGCAATATTTACCGTGTATTTTTTCCCTCCAGAGACACCACTACCCCCTATAAAACCCAAAATAGGCCTTGCGGTGGGTACACGCAGAGCCCGAGCGCCGAAGTTCTCCCGGCCGCGGAGGCCTCGGTCGCCGGGAGAATTTCTCCGGCCCCTGCTCGAAATTTTTCAAAGTCCAGAATGCCTGCTTCTCCCAGCCTGTGTTAATACACATGTTAATTTAACATGTTAAATTATCGAGGATTATTTCCCCGGCCGTGGAGGCCTCGGTCGCCGCCAGAATTTTCTGGCTCCCCGCTCAATATATTGCAGAGTCCCGCAGGCTTGCTTCTCCCAGCCTGTGTTAATACACATGTTAATTTAACATGTAAAATCACCGAGGACCATTTCCTCGGCCGCGGAGGCCTCGGTCGCCGCCAGAATTTTCTGGCTCACCTCTCAATGTATTGCAGAGTCCCGCAGGCTTGGTTCTCCAAGCCTGTGTTAATACACATGTTAATTTAACATGTAAAATTACCGAGGATTATTTCCCCGGCCGCGGAGGCCTCGGTCGCCGCCAGAATTTTCTGGCTCCCCGCTCAATGTATTGCAGAGTCCCGCAGGCTTGGTTCTCCAAGCCTGTGTTAATACACATGTTAATTTAACATGTAAAATTACCGAGGATTATTTCCCCGGCCACGGAGGCCTCGGTCGCCGACAGAATTGTCTGGCTCCCTGCTCGAATTTTTTCTAAGTCCCGATTCGCTATTACAGGCTGGCGCACGGAGTCAGAGGGGCGGGAATTCGCCGGGTAGTGGTGCCTTCCGTCGCCGAGACATTTTTCTATTGCCTGGAAGCTGTATTTAACATGTTAATTTTTTCCCCCTCGGGACACCACTACCCCCTATATAACCCAACATGGGCCTTGCCGCGGGTACACGCGGAGCCCGAGCGCCGAGTGTTCTCCCGGCCGCGGAGGCCTCGGTCGCCGGGAGAATTTCTCCGGCCCCTGCTCGAAATTTTTCAAAGTCCAGAATGCCTGCTTCTCCCAGCCTGTGTTAATACACATGTTAATTTAACATGTTAAATTACCGAGGATTATTTCCCCGGCCGTGGAGGCCTCGGTCGCCGCCAGAATTTTCTGGCTCCCCGCTCAATATATTGCAGAGTCCCGCAGGCTTGCTTTTCCCAGCCTGTGTTAATACACATGTTAATTTAACATGTAAAATTACCAATGACCATTTCCTCGGCCGCAGAGGCCTCGGTCGCCGCCAGAATTTTCTGGCTCCCCGCTCAATGTATTGCAGAGTCCCGCAGGCATGCTTCTCCAAGCCTGTGTTAATACACATGTTAATTTAACATGTTAAATTACCGAGGATTATTTCCCCGGCCGTGGAGGCCTCGGTCGCCGCCAGAATTTTCTGGCTCCCCGCTCAATATATTGCAGAGTCCCGCAGGCTTGCTTTTCCCAGCCTGTGTTAATACACATGTTAATTTAACATGTAAAATCACCAAGGACCATTTCCTCGGCCGCGGAGGCCTCGGTCGCCGCCAGAATTTTCTGGCTTCCCGCTCCCCATGGGTAGACGCGGAGCCCGAGCGCCGAGAGTTCTCCCGGCCGCGGAGGCCTCGGTCGCCGGGAGAATTTCTCCGGCCCCTGCTCGAAATTTTTCAAAGTCTAGAATGCCTAGTTCTCCCAGCCTGTGTTAATACACATGTTAATTTAACATGTAAAATTACCAAGGATTATTATCCCGGCCGCAGAGGCCTCGGTCGCCGCCAGAAATTTCTGGCTCCCCGCTCAATGTATTGCAGCGTCCCGCAGGCTTGCTTCTCCAAGCCTGTGTTAATACACATGTTAATTTAACATGTAAAATTACAGAGGATTATTTCCCCGGCCGCGGAGGCCTCGGTCGCCGCCAGAATTTTCTGGCTGCCCGCTCAATGTATTGCAGAGTCCCGCAGGCTTGCTTCTCCAAGCCTGTGTTAATACACATGTTAATTTAACATGCAAAATCACCAATGACAAATTCCTCGGCCGCGGAGGCCTCGATCGCCGGGAAAATGTTCTGGCTCCCTGCTCGAATTTTTTTTCTAAGTCCCGATTCGCTATTACAGGCTGGCGCACGGAGTCCGAGGGGCGTAAATATGCCGGGTAGTGGTGCCTTCCGTCGCCGAGACATTTTACAATTGCCTGGGAGCAGTATTTAACATGTTAATTTTTTCCCCTCGGGACACCACTACCCCCTATATAACCCAAAATGGGCCTTGCCAAGGGGGCGCGCAACGCCCGAGCGCGGGCGTTTTTCCCGGCCGCCGAGGCCTCCATCGCCGGGAGAATGTCTTCAGCTATTTGCTAGATTTCCCGATTCGCCCCGCACGGCAAACAACCACGAACGAGGTGGTTTTCGAGAGTTCTCCCGGCCGCGGAGGCCTCGGTCGCCGGGAGAATTTCTCGGGCCCCTGCTCGAAATTTTTCTAAGTCCAGAATGCCTGCATCTCCCAGCCTGTGTTAAAACACATGTTAATTTAACATGTAAAATTACCAATGACCATTTCCTCGGCCGCAGAGGCCTCGGTCGCAGCCAGAATTTTCTGGCTCCCTGCTCAATATATTGCAGAGTCCCGCATGCTTGCTTCTCCCAGCCTGTGTTAATACACATGGTTATTTAACATGTAAAATTACCGAGGATTATTTCCCTGGCCGCAGAGGCCGCGGTCGCCGCCAGAATTTTCTGGCTCCCCGCTCAATGTATTGCAGAGTCCCGCAGGCTTGCTTCTCCAAGCCTGTGTTAATACACATGTTAATTTAACATGTAAAATTACCGAGGATTATTTCCCCGGCCGCGGAGGCCTCGGTCGCCGCCAGAATTTTCTGGCTCCCCGCTCAATATATTGCAGCGACCCGCAGGCTTGCTTCTCCCAGCCTGTGTTAATACACATGTTAATTTAACATGTAAAATTACCGAGGATTATTTCCCCGGCCGCGGAGGCTTCGGTCGCCGCCAGAATTTTCTGGCTCCCGGCTCAATATATTACAGAGTCCCGCAGGCCTGTCTCCAGTGGAATACACACAGTCCGAGAGCCGAAAATTTGCCGGGGTGTGGAGGCCTCGGTCGCCAACAGATTGCCATAGGCTCTGGCTGCAATATTTACCGTGTATTTTTTCCCTCCAGAGACACCACTACCCCCTATATAACCCAAAATGGGCCTTGCGGCGTGTACACGCGGAGCCCGAGCGCCGAAGTTCTCCCGGCCGCGGAGGGCCTCGGTCGCCGGGAGAATTTCTCCGGCCCCTGCTCGAAATTTTTCAAAGTCCAGAATGCCTGCTTCTCCCAGCCTGTGTTAATACACATGTTAATTTAACATGTAAAATTACCGAGGATTATTTCCCCGGCCGCGGAGGCCTCGGTCGCCGCCAGAATTTTCTGGCTCCCCGCTCAATGTATTGCAGAGTCCCGCAGGCTTGCTTCTCCCAGCCTGTGTTAATACACATGTTAATTTAACATGTAAAATCATTGAGGACCATTTCCTCGGCCGCGGAGGCCTCGGTCGCCGCCAGAATTTTCTGGCTCCCCGCTCAATGTATTGCAGAGTCCCGCAGGCTTGCTTCTCCCAGCCTGTGTTAATACACATGTTAATTTAACATGTAAAATCAACAAGGACCATTTCCTCGGCCGCGGAGGCCTCGGTCGCCGCCAGAATTTTCTGGCTGCCCGCTCCCCATTGGTAGACGCGGAGCCCGAGCGCCGAGAGTTCTCCCGGCCGCGGAGGCCTCGGTCGCCGGGAGAATTTCTCCGGCCCCTGCTCGAAATTTTTCAAAGTCCAGAATGCCTGCTTCTCCCAGCATGTGTTAATACACATGTTAATTTAACATGTAATATTACCAATGACCTTTTCCTCGTCCGCGGAGGCCTCGGTCGCCGCCAGAATTTTCTGGCTGCCCGCTCCCCATGGGTAGACGCGCTGCCCGAGCGCCGAGATTTCTCCCGGCCGCGGAGGCCTCTGTCGCCGGGAGAATTTCTCTGGCCCCTGCTCGAAATTTTTCAAAGTCCAGAATGCCTAGTTCTCCCAGCCTGTGTTAATACACATGTTAATTTAACATGTAAAATTACCAAGGATTATTATCCCGGCCGCAGAGGCCTCGGTCGCCGCCAGAAATTTCTGGCTCCCCGCTCAATGTATTGCAGAGACCCGCAGGCTTGCTTCTCCAAGCCTGTGTTAATACACATGTTAATTTAACATGTAAAATTACCGAGGATTATTTCCCCGGCCGCGGAGGCCTCGATCGCCGCCAGAAATTTCTGGCTCCCCGCTCAATATATTGCAGCGACCCGCAGGCTTGCTTCTCCCAGCCTGTGTTAATACACATGTTAATTTAACATGTAAAATCACCAAGGACCATTTCCTCGGCCGCGGAGGCCTCGGTCGCCGCCAGAATTTTCTGGCTGCCCGCTCCCCATGTGTAGACGCGGAGCCCGAGCGCCGAGAGTTCTCCCGGCCGCGGAGGCCTCGGTCGCCGCCAGAATTTTCTGGCTCCCCGCTCAATGTATTGCAGAGTCCCGCAGGCTTGCTTCTCCAAGCCTGTGTTAATACACATGTTAATTTAACATGCAAAATCACCAATGACAATTTCCTCGGCCGCGGAGGCCTCCATCGCCGGGAGAATTTTCTGGCTCTCTGCTCGAATTTTTTCTAAGTCCCGATTCGCTATTACAGGCTGGCGCACGGAGTCCGAGGGGCGGAAATATGCCGGGTAGTGGTGCCTTCCGTCGCCGAGACATTTTACAATTGCCTGGGAGCAGTATTTAACATGTTAATTTTTTCCCCCTCGGGACACCACTACCCCCTATATAACCCAAAATGGGCCATGCAATGGGTGCCCACAACGCCCGAGCGCGGGCATTTTTCCCGGGCGCCGAGGCCTCGATCGCCGGGAGAATGTCTCCAGCTATTTGCATGATGTCCCGATTCGCCCCACAAGGCGAACAACCACGAACGAGGTGGTTTTCGTTCGTGGTTGTTTTCGTTCGTGGTTGTTTACTGTTCGTGGTTGTTTTCATTCGTGGTTGTTGTGCGTTCGTGGTTGTTGTCGTTCGGGGTTGTTTTCCGTTCGTGGTTGTTGTCGTTCGTGGTTGTTGTCGTTCGTGGTTGTTGTCGTTCGTGGTTGTTTTCCGTTCGTGGTTGTTTTACGTTCGTGGTTGTTTTCGAGGCAATTGGTACTTTGAAAATTTCAATCGGTTAGCTAGAAAAAATTCTCCCGGCGGTGATTGCCTTGATCGCCGGGAGAATTTTCTGGCTCCCCGATAAAATTTTTTCCAAGTCCCGATTCGCTCTTACTAGCTGGCGCACGGAGTCCGAGGGGCGGGAATTCGCCGGGTAGTGGTGTGTTCCGTCGCCGAGACATTTTCCTATTGCCTGGAAGCAGTATTTAACATGTTAATTTTTTCCCCCTCGGGACACCACTACCCCCTATATAACACAAAATGGGCCTTGCCGCGGGTACACCCGGAGCCCGAGCGCCGAGAGTTCTCCCGGCCGCAGAGGCCTCGGTCGCCGGGAGATTTTCTCCGGCCCCTGCTCGAAATTTTCCAAAGTCCAGAATGCCTGCTTCTCCCAGCCTGTGTTAATACACATGTTAATTTAACATGTAAAATCACCAAGGACCATTTCCTCGGCCGCGGAGGCCTCGGTCGCCGCCAGAATTTTCTGGCTGCCCGCTCCCCAAGGGTAGACGCGGAGCCCGAGCGCCGAGAGTTCTCCCGGCCGCGGAGGCCTCGGTCGCCGGGAGAATTTCTCCGGCCCCTGCTCGAAATTTTTCAAAGTCCAGAATGCCTGCTTCTCCCAGCATGTGTTAATACACATGTTAATTTAACATGTAATATTACCAATGACCTTTTCCTCGGCCGCGGAGGCCTCGGTCGCCGCCAGAATTTTCTGGCTGCCCGCTCCCCATGGGTAGACGCGGAGCCCGAGCGCCGAGAGTTCTCCCGGCCGCGGAGGCCTCGGTCGCCGGGAGAATTTCTCCGGCCCCTGCTCGAAATTTTTCAAAGTCCAGAATGCCTAGTTCTCCCAGCCTGTGTTAATACACATGTTAATTTAACATGTAAAATTACCAAGGATTATTATCCCGGCCGCAGAGGCCTCGGTCGCCGCCAGAAATTTCTGGCTCCCCGCTCAATGTATTGCAGAGTCCCGCAGGCTTGCTTCTCCAAGCCTGTGTTAATACACATGTTAATTTAACATGTAAAATTACAGAGGATTATTTCCCCGGCCGCGGAGGCCACGGTCGCCGCCAGAATTTTCTGGCTGCCCGCTCAATGTATTGCAGAGTCCCGCAGGCTTGCTTCTCCAAGCCTGTGTTAATACACATGTTAATTTAACATGCAAAATCACCAATGACAAATTCCTCGGCCGCGGAGGCCTCGATCGCCGGGAAAATGTTCTGGCTCCCTGCTCGAATTTTTTTTCTAAGTCCCGATTCGCTATTACAGGCTGGCGCACGGAGTCCGAGGGGCGTAAATATGCCGGGTAGTGGTGCCTTCCGTCGCCGAGACATTTTACAATTGCCTGGGAGCAGTATTTAACATGTTAATTTTTTCCCCTCGGGACACCACTACCCCCTATATAACCCAAAATGGGCCTTGCCAAGGGGGCGCGCAACGCCCGAGCGCGGGCGTTTTTCCCGGCCGCCGAGGCCTCCATCGCCGGGAGAATGTCTTCAGCTATTTGCTAGATTTCCCGATTCGCCCCGCACGGCAAACAACCACGAACGAGGTGGTTTTCGAGAGTTCTCCCGGCCGCAGAGGCCTCGGTCGCCGGGAGAATTTCTCGGGCCCCTGCTCGAAATTTTTCTAAGTCCAGAATGCCTGCATCTCCCAGCCTGTGTTAAAACACATGTTAATTTAACATGTAAAATTACCAATGACCATTTCCTCGGCCGCAGAGGCCTCGGTCGCAGCCAGAATTTTCTGGCTCCCTGCTCAATATATTGCAGAGTCCCGCATGCTTGCTTCTCCCAGCCTGTGTTAATACACATGGTTATTTAACATGTAAAATTACCGAGGATTATTTCCCTGGCCGCAGAGGCCGCGGTCGCCGCCAGAATTTTCTGGCTCCCCGCTCAATGTATTGCAGAGTCCCGCAGGCTTGCTTCTCCAAGCCTGTGTTAATACACATGTTAATTTAACATGTAAAATTACCGAGGATTATTTCCCCGGCCGCGGAGGCCTCGGTCGCCGCCAGAATTTTCTGGCTCCCCGCTCAATATATTGCAGCGACCCGCAGGCTTGCTTCTCCCAGCCTGTGTTAATACACATGTTAATTTAACATGTAAAATTACCGAGGATTATTTCCCCGGCCGCGGAGGCCTCGGTCGCCGCCAGAATTTTCTGGCTCCCGGCTCAATATATTACAGAGTCCCGCAGGCCTGTCTCCAGTGGAATACACACAGTCCGAGAGCCGAAAATTTGCCGGCGTGTGGAGGCCTCGGTCGCCAACAGATTGCCATAGGCTCTGGCTGCAATATTTACCGTGTATTTTTTCCCTCCAGAGACACCGACTACCCCCTATATAACCCAAAATGGGCCTTGCGGCGGGTACACGCGGAGCCCGAGCGCCGAAGTTCTCCCGGCCGCGGAGGCCTCGGTCGCCGGGAGAATTTCTCCGGCCCCTGCTCGAAATTTTTCAAAGTCCAGAATGCCTGCTTCTCCCAGCCTGTGTTAATACACATGTTAATTTAACATGTAAAATTACCGAGGATTATTTCCCCGGCCGCGGAGGCCTCGGTCGCCGCCAGAATTTTCTGGCTCCCCGCTCAATGTATTGCAGAGTCCCGCAGGCTTGCTTCTCCCAGCCTGTGTTAATACACATGATAATTTAACATGTAAAATCATTGAGGACCATTTCCTCGGCCGCGGAGGCCTCGGTCGCCGCCAGAATTTTCTGGCTCCCCGCTCAATGTATTGCAGAGTCCCGCAGGCTTGCTTCTCCCAGCCTGTGTTAATACACATGTTAATTTAACATGTAAAATCAACAAGGACCATTTCCTCGGCCGCGGAGGCCTCGGTCGCCGCCAGAATTTTCTGGCTGCCGCGGAGGCCTCGGTCGCCGCCAGAATTTTCTGGCTGCCCGCTCCCCATTGGTAGACGCGGAGCCCGAGCGCCGAGAGTTCTCCCGGCCGCGGAGGCCTCGGTCGCCGGGAGAATTTCTCCGGCCCCTGCTCGAAATTTTTCAAAGTCCAGAATGCCTGCTTCTCCCAGCATGTGTTAATACACATGTTAATTTAACATGTAATATTACCAATGACCTTTTCCTCGGCCGCGGAGGCCTCGGTCGCCGCCAGAATTTTCTGGCTGCCCGCTCCCCATGGGTAGACGCGCTGCCCGAGCGCCGAGAGTTCTCCCGGCCGCGGAGGCCTCGGTCGCCGGGAGAATTTCTCCGGCCCCTGCTCGAAATTTTTCAAAGTCCAGAATGCCTAGTTCTCCCAGCCTGTGTTAATACACATGTTAATTTAACATGTAAAATTACCAAGGATTATTATCCCGGCCGCAGAGGCCTCGGTCGCCGCCAGAAATTTCTGGCTCCCCGCTCAATGTATTGCAGAGTCCCGCAGGCTTGCTTCTCCAAGCCTGTGTTAATACACATGTTAATTTAACATGTAAAATTACCGAGGATTATTTCCCCGGCCGCGGAGGCCTCGGTCGCCGCCAGAAATTTCTGGCTCCCCGCTCAATATATTGCAGCGACCCGCAGGCTTGCTTCTCCCAGCCTGTGTTAATACACATGTTAATTTAACATGTAAAATCACCAAGGACCATTTCCTCGGCCGCGGAGGCCTCGGTCGCCGCCAGAATTTTCTGGCTGCCCGCTCCCCATGTGTAGACGCGGAGCCCGAGCGCCGAGAGTTCTCCCGGCCGCGGAGGCCTCGGTCGCCGCCAGAATTTTCTGGCTCCCCGCTCAATGTATTGCAGAGTCCCGCAGGCTTGCTTCTCCAAGCCTGTGTTAATACACATGTTAATTTAACATGCAAAATCACCAATGACAATTTCCTCGGCCGCGGAGGCCTCCATCGCCGGGAGAATTTTCTGGCTCTCTGCTCGAATTTTTTCTAAGTCCCGATTCGCTATTACAGGCTGGCGCACGGAGTCCGAGGGGCGGAAATATGCCGGGTAGTGGTGCCTTCCGTCGCCGAGACATTTTACAATTGCCTGGGAGCAGTATTTAACATGTTAATTTTTTCCCCCTCGGGACACCACTACCCCCTATATAACCCAAAATGGGCCATGCAATGGGTGCCCACAACGCCCGAGCGCGGGCATTTTTCCCGGGCGCCGAGGCCTCGATCGCCGGGAGAATGTCTCCAGCTATTTGCATGATGTCCCGATTCGCCCCACAAGGCGAACAACCACGAACGAGGTGGTTTTCGTTCGTGGTTGTTTTCGTTCGTGGTTGTTTACCGTTCGTGGTTGTTTTCATTCGTGGTTGTTGTGCGTTCGTGGTTGTTGTCGTTCGGGGTTGTTTTCCGTTCGTGGTTGTTGTCGTTCGTGGTTGTTGTCGTTCGTGGTTGTTGTCGTTCGTGGTTGTTTTCCGTTCGTGGTTGTTTTACGTTCGTGGTTGTTTTCGAGGCAATTGGTACTTTGAAAATTTCAATCGGTTAGCTAGAAAAAATTCTCCCGGCGGTGATTGCCTTGATCGCCGGGAGAATTTTCTGGCTCCCCGATAAAATTTTTTCCAAGTCCCGATTCGCTCTTACAAGCTGGCGCACGGAGTCCGAGGGGCGGGAATTCGCCGGGTAGTGGTGCGTTCCGTCGCCGAGACATTTTCCTATTGCCTGGAAGCAGTATTTAACATGTTAATTTTTTCCCCCTCGGGACACCACTACCCCCTATATAACACATAATGGGCCTTGCCGCGGGTACACCCGGAGCCCGAGCGCCGAGAGTTCTCCCGGCCGCAGAGGCCTCGGTCGCCGGGAGAATTTCTCCGGCCCCTGCTCGAAATTTTCCAAAGTCCAGAATGCCTGCTTCTCCCAGCCTGTGTTAATACACATGTTAATTTAACATGTAAAATTACCAAGGACCATTTCCTCGGCCGCGGAGGCCTCGGTCGCCGCCAGAATTTTCTGGCTGCCCGCTCCCCATGGGTAGACGCGGAGCCCGAGCGCCGAGAGTTCTCCCGGCCGCGGAGGCCTCGGTCGCCGGGAGAATTTCTCCGGCCCCTGCTCGAAATTTTTCAAAGTCCAGAATGCCTGCTTCTCCCAGCATGTGTTAATACACATGTTAATTTAACATGTAATATTACCAATGACCTTTTCCTCGGCCGCGGAGGCCTCGGTCGCCGCCAGAATTTTCTGGCTGCCCGCTCCCCATGGGTAGACGCGGAGCCCGAGCGCCGAGAGTTCTCCCGGCCGCGGAGGCCTCGGTCGCCGGGAGAATTTCTCCGGCCCCTGCTCGAAATTTTTCAAAGTCCAGAATGCCTAGTTCTCCCAGCCTGTGTTAATACACATGTTAATTTAACATGTAAAATTAACAAGGATTATTATCCCGGCCGCAGAGGCCTCGGTCGCCGCCAGAAATTTCTGGCTCCCCGCTCAATGTATTGCAGAGTCCCGCAGGCTTGCTTCTCCAAGCCTGTGTTAATACACATGTTAATTTAACATGTAAAATTACAGAGGATTATTTCCCCGGCCGCGGAGGCCTCGGTCGCCGCCAGAATTTTCTGGCTGCCCGCTCAATGTATTGCAGAGTCCCGCAGGCTTGCTTCTCCAAGCCTGTGTTAATACACATGTTAATGTAACATGCAAAATCACCAATGACAAATTCCTCGGCCGCGGAGGCCTCGATCGCCGGGAAAATGTTCTGGCTCCCTGCTCGAATTTTTTTTCTAAGTCCCGATTCGCTATTACAGGCTGGCGCACGGAGTCCGAGGGGCGTAAATATGCCGGGTAGTGGTGCCTTCCGTCGCCGAGACATTTTACAATTGCCTGGGAGCAGTATTTAACATGTTAATTTTTTCCCCTCGGGACACCACTACCCCCTATATAACCCAAAATGGGCCTTGCCAAGGGGGCGCGCAACGCCCGAGCGCGGGCGTTTTTCCCGGCCGCCGAGGCCTCCATCGCCGGGAGAATGTCTTCAGCTATTTGCTAGATTTCCCGATTCGCCCCGCACGGCAAACAACCACGAACGAGGTGGTTTTCGAGAGTTCTTCCGGCCGCGGAGGCCTCGGCCGCCGGGAGAATTTCTCCGGCCCCTGTTCGAAATTTTTCTAAGACCAGAATGCCTGCATCTCCCAGCCTGTGTTAATACACATGTTAATTTAACATGTAAAATCACCAAGGACCATTTCCTCGGCCGCGGAGGCCTCGGTCGCCGCCAGAATTTTCTGGCTGCCCGCTCCCCATGGGTAGACGCGGAGCCCGAGCGCCGAGAGTTCTCCCGGCCGCGGAGGCCTCGGTCGCCGGGAGAATTTCTGCGGCCCCTGCTCGAAATTTTTCAAAGTCCAGAATGCCTGCTTCTCCCAGCATGTGTTAATACACATGTTAATTTAACATGTAATATTACCAATGACCTTTTCCTCGGCCGCGGAGGCCTCGGTCGCCGCCAGAATTTTCTGGCTGCCCGCTCCCCATGGGTAGACGCGGAGCCCGAGCGCCGAGAGTTCTCCCGGCCGCGGAGGCCTCGGTCGCCGGGAGAATTTCTCCGGCCCCTGCTCGAAATTTTTCAAAGTCCAGAATGCCTGCT
>NW_026962836.1:0-28460 GCF_032445375.1 Bacillus rossius redtenbacheri
CAATTAGGCAGTTAATAAGGCAGTCAATTATAAATTCAAATAGGCAGGCAATTAGGTAGGCAATTAGGCAGGCAAGCAATTAGGCAGGCAGGCAATTAGGCATGCATTTAAGCAGTTAATTGGGTAAACAGGAAAATTGGCACGTAATTAGGCAGTCAATTTGGCAGGCAATAATGGAGGCAATTAAGCAGTTAATTAAGCAGGTAATTAGGCAGTTATTAAGGCAGGCAATTATAAAGTCAATTAGGAGGGCAATAAGGCAGGAAAGTAAGCAAATAGGTAGGCAATTAGGAAAGCAAGCAATTAGATAGGCAATTAGGCAGAGAATTAGGCAGGCAATTAGTCAGTTAATTAGGCAGGCAATTAGGCAGGCAATTAGGCAGGCAATTAGGCAGTTAATTAGGCAGGCAAATAGGCAGGCAATAAGGCAGGAAATTAGGCAGTTGATTAGGCAGGAAATTCGGCAGATAATTAGGCAGGCAATTAGGCAATTATTTAGGCAGGCAATTAGGCAGGCAATTAATCATGCAATTAAGCAGGCTAAAAGGAAGTTAATTAGTCAGGCAATTAGGCAGGCAATTAGGCTGGTAATAGGAAGTTAATTGAGCAGGCAATTATGCAGGCAATAAGGCAATATATTAAGCAATTAATTAGGCAGGCAATTTGGCAGGTAATTCGGCAGACAATTAGTCAGGCTATAAGGCAGGCAATTAGGGAGTTAATAAAGCAGTTAATAAGGCAGGCGATTAGGCAGTTAATGAGGCAGGCAATAAGGCAGGCAATTAGGCAGTTAATTAAGCAGGCAATTAGGCAGTTAATTAAGCAGGCAATTAGGCAGTTAATAAGGCAGGAATTTATAATTTCAAATAGGCAGGCAATTAGGTAGGCAATTAGGTAGGCAATTAGGCAGGCAAGCAATTAGGCAGGCAGTAAGGCAGTTAATTAGGTAGGAAATTAGGCAGACAAATAGGCAGGCAATTAGGCAGTAAATAAGGCAGGCAATTAGGCTGGCAATTAGGCAGTTAATTAGACAGTATAATAGGCAGGCAATTAGGCTGTTAATTAGGCATGCAATTAGGCAGTTAATTGGGCAGGCAATAAGGCAGTTAATTAGGCAGGCAATTAGGCAGGCAATAAGGCAGGAAATTAGGCAGTTAATTAGGCAGGAAATAAGGCAGTTAAATAGGCAGGCAATTAGGCAGTTAATTAGGCAGTTAATTAGGTGGCAATTAGGCAGTTTATTAAGCAGGCAATAGAGCAGGCAAATAGGCAGGCAATAAGGTAGTTAATTACGCAAGCAACTAGGCAGGCAATAATGTAGGTATTTAGGTAGTTAATTATGCAGGAAATTAGGCAGATAATAAGGCAGGCAATTAGGCAATTATTTAGGCAGGCAATTAGGTAGGCAATTAAGCAGGCAATTAAGCAGGCTATAAGGAAGTTAATTAGGCAGGCAATTAGGCAGGCAATTCGGCTGGTAATAGGCAGTTAATTGAGCAGGCAATTATGCAGGCAATAAGGCAATATATTAAGCAGTTAATTAGGCAGGCAATTTGGCAGGTAATTCGGCAGGCAATTAGGCTGTTAATTAGGCAGGCAATTAGGCAGTTTATTTGGCAGGCAATAGAGCAGGCAATAAGGCAGGCAATCAGGTAGTTAATTAGGCAGGCAATTAGGCAGTTTATTTGGCAGGCAATTAGGCAGTTAATTAGGCAGGCAATTTAGCAGGAAATTAGGCAGGCAAATAGGCAGGCAATTAGGCAGTTTATTGGGCAGGCAATTAGGCAGGCAATTAGGCAGTTAATTAGGCAGGCATTTAGGCAGTTAATTAGGCAGGCAATTAGGCAGGCAATTAGGCAGGTAATTCGGCAGACAATTACGCAAGCAATTAGGCAGGCAATTAGGCAGATAATTAGGCTGCCAATTAGGCAGTTAATTAGACAGTTAAATAGTCAGGCAATTAGGCTGTTAATTAGGCAGGCAATTAGGCAGTTAATTTGGCCGGCAATTAGGCAGTTAATTAGGCAGGAAATTAGGCAGGCAATAAGGCAGGACAGTTAATTAGGCAGGAAATAAGGCAGTTAAATAGGCAGGCAATTAGGCAGTTAATTAGGCAGTTATTTAGGTGGCAATTAGGCAGTTTATTAAGCAGGCAATAGAGCAGGCAATTAGGCAGGCAATAAAGTAGTTAATTAGGCAAGCAATTAGGCAGGCAATAATGTAGGTATTTAGGTAATTAATTATGCAGGCAATTAGGCAGATAATAAGGCAGGCAATTAGGCAATTATTTAGGCAGGCAATTAGGCAGGCAATTAAGCAGGCAATTAAGCAGGCTAAAAGGAAGTTAATTAGTCAGGCAATTAGGCAGGCAATTCGGCTGGTAATAGGCAGTTAATTGAGCAGGCAATTATGCAGGCAATAAGGCAATATATTAAGAAGTTAATTAGGCAGGTAATTCGACAGGCAATTAGTCAGGCTATAAGGCAGGCAATTAGGGAGTTAATAAAGCAGTTAATAAGGCAGGCAATAAGCAGTTAATGAGGTAGGCAATAAGGCAGGCAATTAGGCAGTTAATTAAGCAGGCAATAAGGCAGTTAATTAAGCAGGCAATTAGGCAGTTAATAAGGCAGGCAATTATGAATTCAAATAGGTAGGCAATTAGGTAGGGCAATTAGGCAGGCAAGCAATTAGGCAGGCAGGCAATTAGGCATGCCATTTAAGCAGTTAATTGGGTAAGCAGGCAAATTGGCACGTAATTTGGCAGGGCAATTTGGCAGGCAATTAGGCAGGCGATTAGGCAGGCAATTAGGCTGGCAATAAGGCGGGCAATTAAGCAGTTAATAAGCAGGTAATTAGGCAGTTATTAAGGCAGGCAATTATAAAGTCAATTAGGCAGGCAAATAGGCAGGAAGGCAAGCAAATAGGTAAGCAATTAGGAAAGCAAGCAATTAGATAGGCAGTAAGGCAGTTAATTAGGCAGGCAATTAGGCAAATATTAGGCAGCAATTAGGCAGTTAATTAGGCAGGCATTTAGGCAGGCAATTACGCAGGCAATAATGCAGGCAATTAGGCAGGATGGCAGGCAATTAGGTAGGCAATTAGGTAGGCAATTAAGCAGGCAAGCAATTAGGCAGGCAGTAAGGCAGTTAATTAGGTAGGCAATTAGGCAGATAATTAGGCAGGCAATTAGGCAGTTAGTTAGGCAGGCAAATAGGCAGGCAATTAGGCAGGTAATTCGGCAGACAATTAGGCAAGCAATTAGGCAGGCAATTAGGCAGTTAATTATACAGGAAGGCAGGCAATTAGGTAGGCAATTAGGCAGGCAAGCAATTAGGCAGGCAGTAAGGCAGTTAATTATGCAGTTAATTAGGCAGGCAATTAGGCAGTCAATTAGTCAGATAATTAGGCAGGCAATTAGGCAATTAATTAGGCAGTTAAATAGGCAGGCAATTAGGCTGTTAATTAGGCAGGCAATTAGGCAGTTAATTAGGCAGGCAATAAGGCAGGAAATTAGGCCATGTAATTAGGCAGGAAATTAGGCAGTTAATTAGGCAGGCAATTAAACAGATAATTAGGCAGGCAATTGGACAGGCAATTAGGCAAGCAATTAGGTACACAATTAGGTAGATAATTAGGCCGGCAATTAGGCAGTTGATTAGACAAATAATTAGGCAGGCAATTAGGCAGTTAATTAGGCAGCAATTAAGTAGGCAATCAGGCAGGCAATTAGGCAGTTAATTAGCCAGGCAATTAGGCAGTTAATAAGGCAGGCAATTAGGCAGGCAATTAGGCAGGCAATTAGGCAGTTAATTAGGCAGGCATTTAGGCAGTTAATTAGGCAGGCAATTAGGCAGGCAATTAGGCAGGTTATTCGGCAGACAATTAGGCAAGCAATTAGGCAGGCAATTAGGCAGATAATTAGGCTGGCAATTAGGCAGTTAATTAGACAGTTAAATAGGCAGGCAATTAGGCTGTTAATTAGGCAGGCAATTAGGCAGTTAATTTGGGCAGGCAATTAGGCAGTTAATTAGGCAGGCAATTAGGCAGGCAATAAGGCAGGAAATTAGGCAGTTAATTAGGCAGGAAATAAGGCAGTTAAATAGGCAGGCAATTAGGCAGTTAATTAGGCAGTTAATTAGGTGGCAATTAGGCAGTTTATTAAGCAGGCAATAGAGCAGGCAATTAGGCGGGCAATAAAGTAGTTTAATTAGGCAAGCAATTAGGTAGGCAATAATGTAGGTATTTAGGTAATTAATTATGCAGGCAATTAGGCAGATAATATTGGAAGGCAATTAGGCAATTATTTAGGCAGGCAATTAGGCAGGCAATTTAAGCAGGCAATTAGGCAGGCTAAAAGAAAGTTAATTAGTCAGGCAATTAGGCAGCCAATTCAGCGGGTAATAGGCAGTTTTAATTGAGCAGGCAATTATGCAGGCAATAAGGCAATATATTAAGAAGTTAATTAGGCAGGCAATTTGGCAGGTAATTCGACAGGCAATTAGTCAGGCTATAAGGCAGGCAATTAGGGAGTTAATTAAGCAGTTAATTAGGCAGGCAATAAGCAGTTAATGAGGTAGGCAATAAGGCAGGCAATTAGGCAGTTAATTAAGCAGGCAATAAGGCAGTTAATTAAGCAGGCAATTAGGCAGTTTATAAGGCAGCAATTATGAATTCAAATAGGCAGGCAATTAGGTAGGCAATTAGGCAGGCAAGCATTTAGGCAGGCAGGCAATTAGGCATGCATTTAAGCAGTTAATTGGGTAAGCAGTCAAATTGGCACGTAATTTGGCAGGCAATTTGGCAGGCAATTAGGCAGGGCGATTAGGCAGGCAATTAGGCTGGCAATAAGGTGGGCAATTAAGCAGTTAATAAGCAGGTAATTAGGCAGTTATTAAGGCAGGCAATTATAAAGTCAATTAGGCAGGCAAATAGGCAGGAAGGCAAGCAAATAGGTAAGCAATTAGGAAAGCAAGCAATTAGATAGGCAGTAAGGCAGTTAATTAGGCAGGCAATTAGGCAAATATTAGGCAGCAATTAGGCAGTTAATTAGGCAGGCATTTAGGCAGGCAATTACACAGGCAATAATGCAGGCAATTAGGCAGGATGGCAGGCAATTAGGTAGGCAATTAGGCAGGCAAGCAATTAGGCAGGCAGTAAGGCAGTTAATTAGGTAGGCAATTAGGCAGATAATTAGGCAGGCAATTAGGCAGTTAGTTAGGCAGGCAAATAGGCAGGCAATTAGGCAGGTAATTCGGCAGACAATTAGGCAAGCAATTAGGCAGGCAATTAGGCAGTAAATTAGACAGGAAGGCAGCAATTAGGTAGGCAATTAGGCAGGCAAGCAATTAGGCAGGCAGTAAGGCAGTTAATTATGCAGTTAATTAAGCAGGCAATTAGACAGTCAATTAGGCAGATAATAAGGCAGGCAATTAGGCAATTAATTAGGCAGTTAAATAGGCAGGCAATTAGGCTGTTAATTAGGCAGGCAATTAGGCAGTTAATTAGGCAGGCAAACAGGCAGGAAATTAGGCAGTTAATTAGGCAGGAATTAGGCAGTTAATTAGGCAGGCAATTAGACAGTTAATAAGGCAGTTAATTAGGTGGCAATTAGGCAGTTAATTAGGCAGGCAATAGAGCAGGCAATTAGGCAGTTAATTAGGCAGGCAATTAGGCAGGCAAGCAATTAGGCAAGCAATTATGCAGGTAATTAGGCAGGCAATAAGGCAGTTAATTAGGCCCTAATTAGGCAGGCTATTAAGCAATAATTAGGCAGGCTGGCAATTAGGTAGGCAATTAGGCAGTTAATTAAGCCCTTAATTAGGCAGGCTATTTAGCAGGTAATTAGGCAGGCAGGCAATTAGGCAGGCAATTAAGCAATTCATTAGGCAAGCAGGCAATTTGGCAGGTAATTAGTCAGGCAATTAGGAAGGCTATTAGGCAGTTAATTAGATAGGCAATTAGGCAGTAAATTAGATAGGCAATTAGGCAGTTAATTAGGCAGGCAAGTAGGCAGGTAATTAGGCACACAATTAGGTAGGTGATTAGGCAAGCAATAAGGCAGACAATTAGGCAGGCAATGAGGCAGGCAATTAGGCAGTAAATTAGGCAGGCAATTACGCAGGAATGTTCGCAGGAAATTAGGCAGGCAGGCCATTAGGCTGGCAGGCCATTAAGCAGGCAGGCAATTAGGCAGGCAGGTAATAAGGCAGACAATTAAGCAGTTAATTAGGCAGGCAAGCAATTTGGCAGGAATTAGGCAGGCAATTAGGCATGCAATTAAGCAGGCAATTAGGGCAGGCAATTAGGCAGTTAATTAGGCAGGCAAGTAGGCAGGTAATTAGGCAGTTAATTAGGCAGGCAATTTGGCAGGCAATTAGGCAGGCAATTAGGCAGTTAATTAGGCTGGCAGGTAATTAGGCAGGCAGTTAATTAGGCAGTTAATATAGCAGGCAATTAGGCAGGCAATTAAGAAGGCAATTAGGCAGTTAATTAGGCAAGTAATAAGGACAGCAATTAGGCAGGAAGTTATTTAGGCAGGCAGGCAATTAGGAAGGCTATAAGGCAGTAAATTAGGCAGTTTATTAGGCGTTTTTAATTAGGCAGTTAATTAAAAAGGCAATTAGGCAGGCAATTAGGCAGTTAATTAGGCAGGCAATTAGGCAGTTAATTAGGCAGGCAATAAGGCAGGCAATTAGGCAGGTAATTCGGCAGAAAATTAGGCAAGCAATTAGGCAGGCAATAAGGCAGATAATTAGGCTGCCAATAAGGCAGTTTATTAGACAGTTAAATAGGCAGGCAATTAGTCTGTTAATTAGGCAGGCAATTAAACAATTATATAGGCAGGCAATTAGGCAGTTAATTAGGCAGGTAATTAGGCAGGCAATAAGGCAGGAAATTAGGCAGTTAATTAGGCAGAAAATAAGGCAGTTAAATAGGCAGGCAATTAGGCACTTAATTAGGCAGTTAATTAGGTGGCAATTAGGCAGTTTATTAAGCAGCAATAAGGTAGTTAATTAGGCAAACAACTAGGCAGGCAATAATGCAGGTTTTAGGTAGTTAATTAGGCAGGCCAATTAGGCAGATAATTAGGCAGGCAATTAGGCAGTTAATTAGGCAGGCAATTAAGTAGGCAATCAGGCAGGCCATTAGGCAGTTAATTAGCCAGGCAATTAGGCAGGCAATTAGGCAGGCAAGCAATTAGGCAAGCAATTATGCAGGTAATTAGGCGAGGCAATAAGGCAGTTTATTAGGCCCCTAATTAGGCAGGCTATTAAGCAATAATTAGGCAGGCTGGCAATTAGGTAGGCAATTAGGCAGTTAATTAAGCCCTTAATTAGGCAGGCTATTTAGCAGGTAATTAGGCAGGCAGGCAATTAGGCAGGCAATTAAACAATTCATTAGGCAAGCAGGCAATTTGGCAGGTAATTAGTCAGGCAATTAGGAAGGCTATTAGGCAGTTAATTAGATAGGCAATTAGGCAGTAAATTAGATAGGCAATTAGGCAGTAATTAGGCAGGCAAGTAGGCAGGTAATTAGGCACACAATTAGGTAGGTGATTAGGCAAGCAATAAGGCAGACAATTAGGCAGGCAATAAGGCAGGCAATTAGGCAGTAAATTAGGCAGGCAATTACGCAGGAATGTTCGCAGGAAATTAGGCAGGCAGGGGCCATTAGGCTGGCAGGCCATTAAGCAGGCAGGCCATTAGGCAGGCAGGTAATAAGGCAGACAATTAAGCAGGTTAATTAGGCAGGCAAGCAATTTGGCAGGAATTAGGCAGGCAATTAGGCATGCAATTAAGCAGGCAATTAGGCAGGCAATTAGGCAGTTGATTAGGCAGGCAATTAGGCAGGCAATTAGATAGTTAAATAGGCAGGCAATTAGGCAGGCTTTTAGGCAGGCATTTAGGCAGTTAATTAGGCAGGCAATTAGGCAGTTAATTAGGCAGGCAAGTAGGCAGGTAATTAGGCAGTTAATTAGGCAGGCAATTAGGCAAGTAATTAAGCAGGCAATTGAGCAGGAAATTAGGCAGGCAAATATTCAGGCATTTAGGCAGGCAGGCAATTAGGCAGCAGTAAGGCAGAGAATTAGGCAGGCAATTAGGCAGTTAATTAGGCAGGCAATTTGGCAGGCAATTAGGCAGGCAATTAGGCAGTTAATTAGGGCTGGCAGGTAATTAGGCAGGCAGTTAATTAGGCAGTTAATTAGGCAGGCAATTAGGCAGTTAATATAGCAGGAAATTAGGCAGGCAATTAAGAAGGCAATTAGGCAGTTAATTAGGCAAGTAATAAGGACAGCAATTAGACAGGAAGTTATTTAGGCAGGCAGGCAATTAGGAAGGCTATAATGCAGTAAATTTAGGCAGTTTATTAGGCGTTTTAATTAGGCAGTTAATTAAAAAGGCAATTAGGCAGGCAATTAGGCAGTTAATTAGGCAGGCAATTAGGCAGTTAATTAGGCAGGCAATAAGGCAGGCAAGTAGGCAGGTTAATTCCGGCAGAAACTAGGCAAGCAATTAGGCAGGCAATAAGGCAGATAATTAGGCTGCCAATAAGGCAGTTTATTAGGACAGTTAAATAGGCAGGCAATTAGTCTGTTAATTAGGCAGGCAATTAAACAGTTATATAGGCAGGCAATTAGGCAGTTAATTAGGCAGGTAATTAGGCAGGCAAAAGGCAGGAAATTAGGCAGTTAATTAGGCAGAAAATAAGGCAGTTAAATAGGCAGGCAATTAGGCACTTAATTAGGCAGTTAATTAGGTGGCAATTAGGCAGTTTATTAAGCAGGGCAATAGAGCAGGCAATTAGGCAGGCAATAAGGTGAGTTGATAATTAGGCAAACAACTAGGCAGGCAATAATGCAGGTTTTAGGTAGTTAATTAGGCAGGCAATTAGGCAGATAATTAGGCAGGCAATTAGGCAAATTATTTAGGCAGGCAATTATTAAGGCAAATAAGCAGGCAATTAGGCAGGCTATAAGGAATTTATTTAGTCAGGCAATAGGCCAGGCAATTAGACAGGTTATTAGCAGTTTAATTGAGCAGGCAATAAGGCAATATATTAAGCAGTTAATTAGGCAGGCAATTTGGCAGGTAATTCGGCAGGCAATTAGTCAGGCTTATAAGGCAGGCAATTAGGAGTTAATAATGCAGTTAATAATGCAGGCAATTAGGCAGTTAATGAGGCAGGCAATAAGGCAGGCAATTAGGCAGTTAATTAAGCAGGCAATTAGGCAGTTTATAAGGCAGGCAATTATGAATTCAAATAGGCAGGCAATTAGGCAGGAAGGCAGGAAAGCAATTAGGTAGGCAGGCAAATTAGGCATGCATATTAAGCAGTTAATTGGGTTAGCAGGCAATTTGGCACGTAATTAGGCAGGCGCAATTTGGCAGGAAATTAGGCAAACAATTAGGCAGGCAATTAGGCTGGCAATAAGGCAGGAAATTAGGCAAGCAATTAGGCAGGCAATAAGGCAGGCAATTAAGGCAGTTATTTAAGCAGGAAGGCAGGCAATTAGGTAAAAATTAGGCAGGCAAGCAATTAGGCAGGCAGTAAGGCAGTTAATTATGCAGTTATTAGGCAGGCAAATAGGCAGTCAATTAGGCAGATAATTAGGCAGGCAATTAGGCAGTTATTTAGGCAGTTAACTAGGCAGGCAATTAGGCTGTAAATTAGGCAGGCAATTAGGCAGGAAATTAGGCAGTTAATTAGGCAGAAAATAAGGCAGTTAAATAGGCAGGCAATTAGGCACTTAATTAGGCAGTTAATTAGGTGGCAATTAGGCAGTTTATTAAGCAGGCAATAGAGCAGGCAATTAGGCAGGCATTAAGGTAGTTAATTAGGCAAACAACTAGGCAGGCAATAATGCAGGTTTTAGGTAGTTAATTAGGCAGGCAATTAGGCAGATAATTAGGCAGGCAATTAGGCAATTATTTAGGCGGCAATTAGTAAGGCAAATAAGCTGGCAATTAGGCAGGCTATAAGGAAGTTAATTAGTCAGGCAATTAGGCAGGCAATTTGGGCAGGTAATTCGGCAGGCAATTAGTCAGGCTATAAGGCAGGTAATTAGTAAGTTAATAAGGCAGTTAATAAGGCAGGCAATTAGGCAGTTAATGAGGCAGGCAATAAGGCAGGCAATTAGGCAGTTAATTAAGCAGACAATTAGGCAGTTAATAAGGCAGGCAATTATGAATTCAAATAGGCAGGCAATTAGGCAGGAAGGCAGGAAAGCAATTAGGCAGGCAGGCAATTAGGCATGCATTTAAGCAGTTAATTGGGTTAGCAGGCAATTTGGCACGTAATTAGGCAGGCAATTTGGCAGGCAATTAGGCAGGCAATAAGGCAGGTAATTAGGCAGTTAATTAGGCAGGTAATTAGGCAGTCAATTAGGCAGGCAATTAGACAGTTAATTAGGCAGTTAATTAGGTGGCAATTAGGCAGTTAATTAGGCAGGCAATAGAGCAGGCAATTAGGCAGGCAATAAGGTAGTTAATTATGCAAGCAACTAGGCAGGCAATAATGCAGGTATTTAGGTAGTTAATTAGGCAGTCAATTAGGCAGATAATTTGGCAGGCAATTGAACAGGTGCAATTAAGCAAGCAATTAGGTAGGGCAATTAGGCAGATAATTAGGCAGGCAATTAGGCAGTTGATTGGACAAATAATTAGGCACGCAATTAGGCAGTTAATTAGGCAGGCAATTAAGAAGGCAGTCAGGCAGGCAATTAGGCAGCATATAAGGCAGGCAATTAGGCAGTTAATTAGGCAGGCAATTAGGCAGGCAATTAGGCAGGCAAGAAATTAGGGAGCAATTATGCAGGTAATTAGGCAGGCAAATTAAACAGTTAATTAGGCCCCTAATTAGGCAGGCTATTAAGCAGGTAATAGGCAGGCAGGCAATTAGGCAGGCAATTAAGCAATTCAGTAGGCAAGCAGGCAATTTCGCAGGTAATTAGGCAGGCAATAAGGCAGGCTATTAGGCAGTTAATTAGGCAGGCAATTAGGCAGTTAATTAGGCAGGCAAGTAGGCAGGTAAATAGGCAACGCAATTAGGTAGGTGATTAGGCAAGCAATTAGACAGACAATTAGGCAGGCAATTAGGCAGTAAATAAGGCAGGCAATTAGGCTGGCAAATTAGGCAGTTAATTAGACAGTTAAATAGGCAGGCAATTAGGGCTGTTAATTAGGCAGGCAATTAGGCAGTTAATTTGGCAGGCAATTAGGCAGTTAATTAGGCAGGCAATTAGGCAGGAAATAAGGCAGGAAATTAGGCAGTTAATTAGGCAGGAAATAAGGCACGTTAAATAGGCAGGCAATTAGGCAGTTATTAGGCAGTTATTTAGGTGGCAATTAGGCAGTTTATTAAGCAGGCAATAGAGCAGGCAATTAGGCAGGCAATAAGATAGTTAATTAGGCAAGCAACTAGGCAGGCAATAATGTAGGTATTTTGGTAGTTAATTATGCAGGCAATTAGGCAGATAATAAGGCAGGCAATTAGGCAATTATTTAGCAGGCAATTAGGCAGGCAATTTAAGGCAGGCTATAAGGAAGTTAATTAGTCAGGCAATTAGGCAGGCAATTCGGGTGGTAATAAGGAGTTAAATGAGCAGGCAAATTATGCAGGCAATAAGGCAATATATTAAGCAGTTAATTAGGCAGGCAATTTTGGCAGGTAATTCGGCAGGCAATTAGGCTGTTAATTAGGCAGGCAAATAGGCAGTTTATTTGGCAGGCAATTAGGCAGTTAATTAGGCAGGCAATTAGGCAGGCAATAAGGCAGGAAATTAGGCAGTTAATTAGACAGGGAAATAAGGCAGTTAAATAGGCAGGCAATTAGGCAGTTAATTAGGCAGTTAATTAGGTGGCAATTAGGCAGTTTATTAAGCAGGGCAATTAGGCAGTTAATAAGGCAGGCAATTATGAATTCAAATAGGCCAGGCCATTAGGCAGGAAGGCAGGAAAAGCAATTAGGCAGGCAGGCAATTAAGGCATGCATTTAAGCAGTTAATTGGGTTAGCAGGCATTTGGCACGTAATTAGGCAGGCAATTTGGCAGGCAATTAGGCAAACAATTAGGCAGGCAATTAGGCTGGCAATAAGGCAGGCAATTAAGCAGTTAATTAAGCAGGTAATTAGGGCAGTTAATAAGGCAAGGCAATTATGAAGTCAATTAGGCAGGCAATAAAGCAGGAAGGCAAGCAAATAGGTAGGCAATTAGGAAGGCAAGCAATTAGATAGGCAATAAGGGAGTTAATTAGGCAGGCAATTATGCAAATAATTAGGCAGGCAATTAGGCAGTTAATTAAGCAGGAAGGCAGGCAATTAGGTAGGCAATTAGGCAGGCAAGCAATTAGGCAGGCAGTAAGGCAGTTAATTATGCAGTTAAATTAGGCAGGCAATTAGGCAGTCAATTAGGCAGATAATTAGGCAGGCAATTATGCAGTTAATTAGGCAGTTAAATAGGCAGGCAATTAGGCTGTTAATTAGGCAGGCAGTTAGGCAGTTAATTAGGCAGGCAATTAGGCAGGCAATAAGGCTGGAAATTAGGCAAGCAATTAGGCAGGCAATAAGGCAGGCAATTAGGCAGTTATTTAAGCAGGAAGGCAGGCAATTAGGTAGGCAATTAGGCAGGCAAGCAATTAGGCAGGCAGTAAGGCAGTTAATTATGCAGTTAATTAGGCAGGCAATTAGGCAGTCAATTTGGCAGATAATTAGGCAGGCAATTAGGCAGTTAATTAGGCAGTTAAATAGGCAACCAATTAGGCTGTTAATTAGGCAGGCAATTAGGCAGTTAATTAGGCAGGCAATAAGGCAGGCAATAAGGCAGGAAGTTAGGCAGTTAATTTAGGCAGGAAATTAGGCAGTTAATTAGGCTGGCAATTAGACAGTTAATTAGGCAGTTAATTAGGTGGCAATTAGGCAGTTAATTAGGCAGGCAATAGAGCAGGCAATTAGGCAGGCAATAAGGTAGTTAATTAGGCAAGCAACTAGGTAGGCAGGCAATAATGCAGGTATTTAGGTAGTTAATTAGGCAGGCAACTAGGCAGATAATTAGGCAGGCAATTGAACAGGCAATTAGTCAAGCAATTAGGTAGGCAATTAGGCAGATAATTAGGCAGGCAATTAGGCAGTTGATTGGACAAATAATTAGGCACGCAATTAGGCAGTTAATTAGGCAGGCAATTAAGAAGGCAGTCAGGCAGGCAATTAGGCAGCATATAGGCAGGCAATTAGGCAGTTAATTAGGCAGGCAATTAGGCAGGCAATTAGGCAGGCAAGAAATTAGGGAGCAATTATGCAGGTAATTAGGCAGGCAATTAAACAGTAAATTAGGCCCCTAATTAGGCAGGCTATTAAGCAGGTAATAGGCAGGCAGGCAATTAGGCAGGCAATTAAGCAATTCAGTAGGCAAGCAGGTAATTAGGCAGGCAATAAGGCAGGCTATTAGGCAGTTAATTAGGCAGGCAATTAGGCAGTTAATTAGGCAGGCAAGTAGGCAGGTAAATAGGCACGCAATTAGGTAGGTGATTAGGCAAGCAATTAGGCAGACAATTAGGCAGGCAATTTGGCAGTAAATAAGGCAGGCAATTAGGCTGGCAATTAGGCAGTTAATAAGACAGTTAAATAGGCAGGCAATTAGGCTGTTAATGAGGCATGCAATTAAGCAGTTAATTTGGCAGGCAATAAGGCAGTTAATTAGGCAGGCAATTAGGCAGGCAATAAGGCAGGAAATTAGGCAGTTAATTAGGCAGGAAATAAGGCAGTTAAATAGGCAGGCAATTAGGCAGTTAATTAGGCAGTTAATTAGGTGGCAATTAGGCAGTTTATTAAGCAGGCAATAGAGCAGGCAAATAGGCAGGCAATAAGGTAGTTAATTAGGCAAGCAACTAGGCAGGCAATAATGTAGGTATTTAGGTAGTTAATTATGCAGGCAATTAGGCAGATAATAAGGCAGGCAATTAGGCAATTATTTAGGCAGGCAATTAAGCAGGCTATAAGGAAGTTAATTAGTCAGGCAATTAGGCAGGCAATTCGGCTGGTAATGGGCAGTTAATTGAGCAGGCAATTATGCAGGCAATAAGGCAATACTTTAAGCAGTTAATTAGGCAGGCAATTTGGCAGGTAATTCGGCAGGCAATTAGGCTGTTAATTAGGCAGGCAATTAGGCAGTTTATTTGGCAGGCAATTAGGCAGTTAATTAGGCAGGCAATTAGGCAGGCAATAAGGCAGGAAATTAGGCAGTTATTAGACAGGAAATAAGGCAGTTAAATAGGCAAGCAATTAGGCAGTTAATTAGGCAGTTAATTAGGTGGCAATTAGGCAGTTTATTAAGCAGGCAATGGAGCAGGCAATAAGGCAGGCAATCAGGTAGTTAATTAGGCAAGCAACTAGGCAGGCAATAAAGTAGGTATTTAGGCAGTTATTTAAGCAGGAAGGCAGGCAATTAGGTAGGCAATTAGGCAGGCAAGCAATTAGGCAGGCAGTAAGGCAGTTAATTATGCAGTTAATTAGGCAGGCAATTAGGCAGTCAATTTGGCAGATAATAAGGCAGGCAATTAGGCAATTAATTAGGCAGTTAAATAGGCAGGCAATTAGGCTGTTAATTAGACAGGCAATTAGGCAGTTAATTAGGCAGGCAAACAGGCAGGAAATTAGGCAGTTAATTAGGCAGGAAATTAGGCAGTTAATTAGGCAGGCAATTAGACAGTTAATTAGGCAGTTAATTAGGTGGCAATTAGGCAGTTAATTAGGCAGGCAATAGAGCAGGCAATTAGGCAGGCAATAAGGTAGATAATTAGGCAAGCAACTAGGCAGGCAATAATGCAGGTATTTAGGTAGTTAATTAGGCAGGCAATTAAACAGATAATTAGGCAGGCAATTGGACAGGCAATTAGGCAAGCAATTAGGTACACAATTAGGTAGATAATTAGGCCGGCAATTAGGCAGTTGATTAGACAAATAATTAGGCAGGCAATTAGGCAGTTAATTAGGCAGGCAATTAAGTAGGCAATCAGGCAGGCAATTAGGCAGTTAATTAGCCAAGCAATTAGGCAGTTAATTAGGCAGGCAATTAGGCAGGCAAGCAATTAGGCAAGCAATTATGCAGGTAATTAGGCAGGCAATAAGGCAGTTAATTAGGCCCCTAATTAGGCAGGCTATTAAGCAATAATTAGGCAGGCTGGCAATTTGGTAGGCAATTAGGCAGTTAATTAAGCCCTTAATTAGGCAGGCTATTTAGCAGGTAATTAGGCAGGCAGGCAATTAGGCAGGCAATTAAGCAATTCATTAGGCAAGCAGGCAATTTGGCAGGTAATTAGTCAGGCAATTAGGAAGGCTATTAGGCAGTTAATTAGATAGGCAATTAGGCAGTAAATTAGATAGGCAATTAGGCAGTTAATTAGGCAGGCAAGTAGGCAGGTAATTAGGCACACAATTAGGTAGGTGATTAGGCAAGCAATAAGGCAGACAATTAGGCAGGCAATGAGGCAGGCAATTAGGCAGTAAATTAGGCAGGCAATTACGCAGGAATGTTCGCAGGAAATTAGGCAGGCAGGCCATTAGGCTGGCAGGCCATTAAGCAGGCAGGCAATTAGGCAGGCAGGTAATAAGGCAGACAATTAGGCAGTTAATTAGGCAGGCAAGCAATTTGGCAGGAATTAGGCAGGCAATTAGGCATGCAATTAAGCAGGCAATTAGGCAGGCAATTAGGCAGTTGATTAGGCAGGCAATTAGGCAGGCAATTAGATAGTTAAATAGGCAGGCAATTAGGCAGGCTTTTAGGCAGGCATTTAGGCAGTTAATTAGGCAGGCAATTAGGCAGTTAATTAGGCAGGCAAGTAGGCAGGTAATTAGGCAGTTAATTAGGCAGGCAATTAGGCAAGTAATTAGGCAGGCAATTGAGCAGGAAATTAGGCAGGCAAATATTCAGGCATTTAGGCAGGCAGGCAATTAGGCAGGAAGTAAGGCAGAGAATTAGGCAGGCAATTAGGCAGTTAATTAGGCAGGCAATTTGGCAGGCAATTAGGCAGGCAATTAGGCAGTTAATTAGGCTGGCAGGTAATTAGGCAGGCAGTTAATTAGGCAGTTAATTAGGCAGGCAATTAGGCAGTTAATATAGCAGGCAATTAGGCAGTTAATTAGGCAGGCAATAAGGCAGGCAATTAGGCAGGTAATTCGGCAGGCAATTAGGCAGTTAATTAGGCAAGCAATAAGGAAAGCAATTAGGCAGGAAGTTATTTAGGCAGGCAGGCAATTAGGAAGGCTATAAGGCAGTAAATTAGGCAGTTTATTAGGCGTTTTAATTAGGCAGTTAATTAAAAAGGCAATTAGGCAGGCAATTAGGCAGTTAATTAGGCAGGCAATTAGGCAGTTAATTAGGCAGGCAATAAGGCAGGCAATTAGGCAGGTAATTCGGCAGAAAATTAGGCAAGCAATTAGGCAGGCAATAAGGCAGATAATAAGGCTGCCAATAAGGCAGTTTATTAGACAGTTAAATAGGCAGGCAATTAGTCTGTTAATTAGGCAGGCATTTAAACAGTTATATAGGCAGGCAATTAGGCAGTTAATTAGGCAGGTAATTAGGCAGGCAATAAGGCAGGCAATTAGGCAGTTAATTAGGCAGAAAATAAGGCAGTTAAATAGGCAGGCAATTAGGCACTTAATTAGGCAGTTAATTAGGTGGCAATTAGGCAGTTTATTAAGCAGGCAATAGAGCAGGCAATTAGGCAGGCAATAAGGTAGTTAATTAGGCAAACAACTAGGCAGGCAATAATGCAGGTTTTAGGTAGTTAATTAGGCAGGCAATTAGGCAGGTAATTAGGCAGGCAATTAGGCAATTATTTAGGCAGGCAATTATTAAGGCAAATAAGCAGGCAATTAGGCAGGCTATAAGGAAGTTATTTAGTCAGGCAATTAGGCAGGCAATTAGGCAGGTTATTAGCAGTTAATTGAGCAGGCAATAAGGCAATATATTAAGCAGTTAATTAGGCAGGCAATTTGGCAGGTAATTCGGCAGGCAATTAGTCAGGCTATAAGGCAGGCAATTAGGGAGTTAATAATGCAGTTAATAATGCAGGCAATTAGGCAGTTAATGAGGCAGGCAATAAGGCAGGCAATTAGGCAGTTAATTAAGCAGGCAATTAGGCAGTTAATAAGGCAGGCAATTATGAATTCAAATAGGCAGGCAATTAGGCAGGAAGGCAGGAAAGCAATTAGGCAGGCAGGCAATTAGGCATGCATTTAAGCAGTTAATTGGGTTAGCAGGCAATTTGGCACGTAATTAGGCAGGCAATTTGGCAGGAAATTAGGCAAACAATTAGGCAGGCAATTAGGCTGGCAATAAGGCAGGCAATTAAGCAGTTAATTAAGCAGGTAATTAGGCACTTAATAAGGCAGGCAATTATGAAGTCAATTAGGCAGGCAATAAAGCAGGAAGGCAAGCAAATAGGTAGGCAATAAGGAAGGCAAGCAATTAGATAGGCAGTAAGGGAGTTAATTAGGCAGGCAATTAGGCAAATAATTAGGCAGGCAATTAGGCAGTTAATTAAGCAGGAAGGCAGGCAATTTGGTAGGCAATTAGGCAGGCAAGCAATTAAGCAGGCAGTAAGGCAGTTAATTATGCAGTTAAATTAGGCAGGCAATTAGGCAGTGAATTAGGCAGATAATTAGGCAGGCAATTATGCAGTTAATTAGGCAGTTAAATAGGCAGGCAATTAGGCTGTTTATTAGGCAGGCAGTTAGGCAGTTAATTAGGCAGGCAATTAGGCAGGCAATAAGGCAGGAAATTAGGCAAGCAATTAGGCAGGCAATAAGGCAGGCAATTAGGCAGTTATTTAAGCAGGAAGGCAGGCAATTAGGTAAAAATTAGGCAGGCAAGCAATTAGGCAGGCAGTAAGGCAGTTAATTATGCAGTTAATTAGGCAGGCAAATAGGCAGTCAATTAGGCAGATAATTAGGCAGGCAATTAAGCAGTTAATTAGGCAGTTAAATAGGCAGGCAATTAGGCTGTAAATTAGGCAGGCAATTAGGCAGGAAATTAGGCAGAAAATAAGGCAGTTAAATAGGCAGGCAATTAGGCACTTAATTAGGCAGTTAATTAGGTGGCAATTAGGCAGTTTATTAAGCAGGCAATAGAGCAGGCAATTAGGCAGGCATTAAGGTAGTTAATTAGGCAAACAACTAGGCAGGCAATAATGCAGGTTTTAGGTAGTTAATTAGGCAGGCAATTAGGCAGATAATTAGGCAGGCAATTAGGCAATTATTTAGGCAGGCAATTAGTAAGGCAAATAAGCTGGCAATTAGGCAGGCTATAAGGAAGTTAATTAGTCAGGCAATTAGGCAGGCAATTTGGCAGGTAATTCGGCAGGCAATTAGTCAGGCTATAAGGCAGGTAATTAGGGAGTTAATAAGGCAGTTAATAAGGCAGGCACTTAGGCAGTTAATGAGGCAGGCAATAAGGCAGGCAATTAGGCAGTTAATTAAGCAGACAATTAGGCAGTTAATAAGGCAGGCAATTATGAATTCAAATAGGCAGGCAATTAGGCAGGAAGGCAAGAAAGCAATTAGGCAGGCAGGCAATTAGGCATGCATTTAAGCAGTTAATTGGGTTAGCAGGCAATTTGGCACGTAATTAGGCAGGCAATTTGGCAGGCAATTAGGCAGGCAATAAGGCAGGTAATTAGGCAGTTAATTAGGCAGGTAATTAGGCAGTCAATTAGGCAGGCAATTAGACAGTTAATTAGGCAGTTAATTAGGTGGCAATTAGGCAGTTAATTAGGCAGGCAATAGAGCAGGCAATTAGGCAGGCAATAAGGTAGTTAATTAGGCAAGCAACTAGGCAGGCAATAATGCAGGTATTTAGGTAGTTAATTAGGCAGTCAATTAGGCAGATAATTTGGCAGGCAATTGAACAGGCAATTAAGCAAGCAATTAGGTAGGCAATTAGGCAGATAATTAGGCAGGCAATTAGGCAGTTGATTGGACAAATAATTAGGCACGCAATTAGGCAGTTAATTAGGCAGGCAATTAAGAAGGCAGTCAGGCAGGCAATTAGGCAGCATATAAGGCAGGCAATTAGGCAGTTAATTAGGCAGGCAATTAGGCAGGCAATTAGGCAGGCAAGAAATTAGGGAGCAATTATGCAGGTAATTAGGCAGGCAATTAAACAGTTAATTAGGCCCCTAATTAGGCAGGCTATTAAGCAGGTAATAGGCAGGCAGGCAATTAGGCAGGCAATTAAGCAATTCAGTAGGCAAGCAGGCAATTTCGCAGGTAATTAGGCAGGCAATAAGGCAGGCTATTAGGCAGTTAATTAGGCAGGCAATTAGGCAGTTAATTAGGCAGGCAAGTAGGCAGGTAAATAGGCACGCAATTAGGTAGGTGATTAGGCAAGCAATTAGACAGACAATTAGGCAGGCAATTAGGCAGTAAATAAGGCAGGCAATTAGGCTGGCAATTAGGCAGTTAATTAGACAGTTAAATAGGCAGGCAATTAGGCCGTTAATTAGGCAGGCAATTAGGCAGTTAATTTGGCAGGCAATTAGGCAGTTAATTAGGCAGGCAATTAGGCAGGAAATAAGGCAGGAAATTAGGCAGTTAATTAGGCAGGAAATAAGGCAGTTAAATAGGCAGGCAATTAGGCAGTTATTAGGCAGTTATTTAGGTGGCAATTAGGCAGTTTATTAAGCAGGCAATAGAGCAGGCAATTAGGCAGGCAATAAGATAGTTAATTAGGCAAGCAACTAGGCAGGCAATAATGTAGGTATTTTGGTAGTTAATTATGCAGGCAATTAGGCAGATAATAAGGCAGGCAATTAGGCAATTATTTAGCAGGCAATTAGGCAGGCAATTAAGCAGGCTATAAGGAAGTTAATTAGTCAGGCAATTAGGCAGGCAATTCGGGTGGTAATAGGAGTTAATTGAGCAGGCAATTATGCAGGGAATAAGGCAATATATTAAGCAGTTAATTAGGCAGGCAATTTGGCAGGTAATTCGGCAGGCAATTAGGCTGTTAATTAGGCAGGCAAATAGGCAGTTTATTTGGCAGGCAATTAGGCAGTTAATTAGGCAGGCAATAAGGCAGGCAATAAGGCAGGAAATTAGGCAGTTAATTAGACAGGAAATAAGGCAGTTAAATAGGCAGGCAATTAGGCAGTTAATTAGGCAGTTAATTAGGTGGCAATTAGGCAGTTTATTAAGCAGGCAATTAGGCAGTTAATAAGGCAGGCAATTATGAATTCAAATAGGCAGGCAATTAGGCAGGCAATAATGCAGGTATTTAGGTAGTTAATTAGGCAGTCAATTAGGCAGATAATTTGGCAGGCAATTGAACAGGCAATTAAGCAAGCAATTAGGTAGGCAATTAGGCAGATAATTAGGCAGGCAATTAGGCAGTTGATTGGACAAATAATTAGGCACGCAATTAGGCAGTTAATTAGGCAGGCAATTAAGAAGGCAGTCAGGCAGGCAATTAGGCAGCATATAAGGCAGGCAATTAGGCAGTTAATTAGGCAGGCAATTAGGCAGGAAATTAGGCAGGCAAGAAATTAGAGAGCAATTATGCAGGTAATTAGGCAGGCAATTAAACAGTTAATTAGGCCCCTAATTAGGCAGGCTATTAAGCAGGTAATAGGCAGGCAGGCAATTAGGCAGGCAATTAAGCAATTCAGTAGGCAAGCAGGCAATTTCGCAGGTAATTAGGCAGGCAATAAGGCAGGCTATTAGGCAGTTAATTAGGCAGGCAATTAGGCAGTTAATTAGGCAGGCAAGTAGGCAGGTAAATAGGCACGCAATTAGGTAGGTGATTAGGCAAGCAATTAGACAGACAATTAGGCAGGCAATTAGGCAGTAAATAAGGCAGGCAATTAGGCTGGCAATTAGGCAGTTAATTAGACAGTTAAATAGGCAGGCAATTAGGCTGTTAATTAGGCAGGCAATTAGGCAGTTAATTTGGCAGGCAATTAGGCAGTTAATTAGGCAGGCAATTAGGCAGGAAATAAGGCAGGAAATTAGGCAGTTAATTAGGCAGGAAATAAGGCAGTTAAATAGGCAGGCAATTAGGCAGTTATTAGGCAGTTAATTAGGTGGCAATTAGGCAGTTTATTAAGCAGGCAATAGAGCAGGCAATTAGGCAGGCAATAAGGTAGTTAATTAGGCAAGCAACTAGGCAGGCAATAATGTAGGTATTTTGGTAGTTAATTATGCAGGCAATTAGGCAGATAATAAGGCAGGCAATTAGGCAATTATTTAGCAGGCAATTAGGCAGGCAATTAAGCAGGCTATAAGGAAGTTAATTAGTCAGGCAATTAGGCAGGCAATTCGGGTGGTAATAGGAGTTAATTGAGCAGGCAATTATGCAGGCAATAAGGCAATATATTAAGCAGTTAATTAGGCAGGCAATTTGGCAGGTAATTCGGCAGGCAATTAGGCTGTTAATTAGGCAGGCAATTAGGCAGTTTATTTGGCAGGCAATTAGGCAGTTAATTAGGCAGGCAATTAGGCAGGCAATAAGGCAGGAAATTAGGCAGTTAATTAGACAGGAAATAAGGCAGTTAAATAGGCAGGCAATTAGGCAGTTAAATAGGCAGTTAATTAGGTGGCAATTAGGCAGTTTATTAAGCAGGCAATTAGGCAGTTAATAAGGCAGGCAATTATGAATTCAAATAGGCAGGCAATTAGGCAGGAAGGCAGGAAAGCAATTAGGCAGGCAGGCAATTAGGCATGCATTTAAGCAGTTAATTGGGTTAGCAGGCAATTTGGCACGTAATTAGGCAGGCAATTTGGCAGGCAATTAGGCAAACAATTAGGAAGGCAATTAGGCTGGCAATAAGGCAGGCAATTAAGCAGTTAATTAAGCAGGTAATTAGGCAGTTAATAAGGCAGGCAATTATGAAGTCAATTAGGCAGGCAATAAAACAGGAAGGCAAGCAAATAGGTAGGCAATTAGGAAGGCAAGCAATTAGATAGGCAGTAAGGGAGTTAATTAGGCAGGCAATTATGCAAATAATTAGGCAGGCAATTAGGCAGTTAATTAAGCAGGAAGGCAGGCAATTAGGTAGGCAATTAGGCAGGCAAGCAATTAGGCAGGCAGTAAGGCAGTTAATTATGCAGTTAAATTAGGCAGGCAATTAGGCAGTCAATTAGGCAGATAATTAGGCAGGCAATTATGCAGTTAATTAGGCAGTTAAATAGGCAGGCAATTAGGCTGTTAATTAGGCAGGCAGTTAGGCAGTTAATTAGGCAGGCAATTAGGCAGGCAATAAGGCTGGAAATTAGGCAAGCAATTAGGCAGGCAATAAGGCAGGCAATTAGGCAGTTATTTAAGCAGGAAGGCAGGCAATTAGGTAGGCAATTAGGCAGGCAAGCAATTAGGCAGGCAGTAAGGCAGTTAATTATGCAGTTAATTAGGCAGGCAATTAGGCAGTCAATTTGGCAGATAATTAGGCAGGCAATTAGGCAGTTAATTAGGCAGTTAAATAGGCAACCAATTAGGCTGTTAATTAGGCAGGCAATTAGGCAGTTAATTAGGCAGGCAATAAGGCAGGCAATAAGGCAGGAAGTTAGGCAGTTAATTAGGCAGGAAATTAGGCAGTTAATTAGGCTGGCAATTAGACAGTTAATTAGGCAGTTAATTAGGTGGCAATTAGGCAGTTAATTAGGCAGGCAATAGAGCAGGCAATTAGGCAGGCAATAAGGTAGTTAATTAGGCAAGCAACTAGGCAGGCAATAATGCAGGTATTTAGGTAGTTAATTAGGCAGGCAATTAGGCAGATAATTAGGCAGGCAATTGAACAGGCAATTAGTCAAGCAATTAGGTAGGCAATTAGGCAGATAATTAGGCAGGCAATTAGGCAGTTGATTGGACAAATAATTAGGCACGCAATTAGGCAGTTAATTAGGCAGGCAATTAAGAAGGCAGTCAGGCAGGCAATTAGGCAGCATATAGGCAGGCAATTAGGCAGTTAATTAGGCAGGCAAGAAATTAGGGAGCAATTATGTAGGTAATTAGGCAGGCAATTAAACAGTTAATTAGGCCCCTAATTAGGCAGGCTATTAAGCAGGTAATAGGCAGGCAGGCAATTAGGCAGGCAATTAAGCAATTCAGTAGGCAAGCAGGTAATTAGGCAGGCAATAAGGCAGGCTATTAGGCAGTTAATTAGGCAGGCAATTAGGCAGTTAATTAGGCAGGCAAGTAGGCAGGTAAATAGGCACGCAATTAGGTAGGTGATTAGGCAAGCAATTAGGCAGACAATTAGGCAGGCAATTTGGCAGTAAATAAGGCAGGCAATTAGGCTGGCAATTAGGCAATTAATAAGACAGTTAAATAGGCAGGCAATTAGGCTGTTAATGAGGCATGCAATTAGGCAGTTAATTTGGCAGGCAATAAGGCAGTTAATTAGGCAGGCAATTAGGCAGGCAATAAGGCAGGAAATTAGGCAGTTAATTAGGCAGGAAATAAGGCAGTTAAATAGGCAGGCAATTAGGCAGTTAATTAGGCAGTTAATTAGGTGGCAATTAGGCAGTTTATTAAGCAGGCAATAGAGCAGGCAAATAGGCAGGCAATAAGGTAGTTAATTAGGCAAGCAACTAGGCAGGCAATAATGTAGGTATTTAGGTAGTTAATTATGCAGGCAATTAGGCAGATAATAAGGCAGGCAATTAGGCAATTATTTAGGCAGGCAATTAGGCAGGCAATTAAGCAGGCAATTAAGCAGGCTATAAGGAAGTTAATTAGTCAGGCAATTAGGCAGGCAATTCGGCTGGTAATAGGCAGTTAATTGAGCAGGCAATTATGCAGGCAATAAGGCAATACTTTAAGCAGTTAATTAGGCAGGCAATTTGGCAGGTAATTCGGCAGGCAATTAGGCTGTTAATTAGGCAGGCAATTAGGCAGTTTATTTGGCAGGCAATTAGGCAGTTAATTAGGCAGGCAATAGAGCAGGCAATAAGGCAGGCAATCAGGTAGTTAATTAGGCAAGCAACTAGGCAGGCAATAATGTAGGTATTTAGGTAGTTAATTTTGCAGGCAATTAGGCAGATAATAAGGCAGGCAATTAAGCAGGCAATTAAGCAGGCTATAAGGATGTTAATTAGTCAGGCAATTAGGCAGGCAATTCGGCTGGTAATAGGCAGTTAATTGAGCAGGAAATTATGCAGGCAATAAGGCAATATATTAGGCAGTTAATTAGGCAGGCAATTATGCAGGTAATTAGGCAGGCAATAAACAGTTAATTAGGCAGGCAATTAGTGCAGGCAATTAAGCAGTAAATTAGGCAAGCAGGCAATTTGGCAGGAAATTAGGCAGGCAAATAGGCAGGCAATTAGGCAGTTTATTGTGCAGGCAATTAGGCAGGTAATTCGGCAGACAATTAGGCAAGCAATTAGGCAGGCAATTAGGCAGATAATAAGGCTGGCAATTAGGCAGTTAATTAGACAGTTAAATAGGCAGGCAATTAGGCTGTTAATTAGGCAGGCAATTAGGCAGTTAATTTGGCAGGCAATTAGGCAGTTAATTAGGCAGGCAATTAGGCAGGCAATAAGGCAGGAAATTAGGCAGTTAATTAGGCTTGAAATAAGGCAGTTAAATAGGCAGGCAATTAGGCAGTTAATTAGGCAGTTAATTAGGTGGCAATTAGGCAGTTTATTAAGCAGGCAATAGAGCAGGCAATTAGGCAGGCAATAAAGTAGTTAATTAGGCAAGCAATTAGGCAGGCAATAATGTAGGTATTTAGGTAATTAATTATGCAGGCAATTAGGCAGATAATAAGGCAGGAAATTAGGCAATTATTTAGGCAGGCAATTAGGCAGGCAATTAAGCAGGCAATTAAGCAGGCAAAAAGGAAGTTAATTAGTCAGGCAATTAGGCAGGCAATTCGGCTGGTAATAGGCAGTTAATTGAGCAGGCAATTATGCAGGCAATAAGGCAATATATTAAGAAGTTAATTAGGCAGGTAATTCGACAGGCAATTAGTCAGGCTATAAGGCAGGCAATTAGGGAGTTAATAAAGCAGTTAATAAGGCAGGCAATAAGCAGTTAATGAGGTAGGCAATAAGGCAGGCAATTAGGCAGTTAATTAAGCAGGCAATAAGGCATTTAATTAAGCAGGCAATTAGGCAGTTAATAAGGCAGGAAATTATGAATTCAAATAGGCAGGCAATTAGGTAGGCAATTAGGCAGGCAAGCAATTAGGCAGGCAGGCAATTAGGCATGCATTTAAGCAGTTAATTGGGTAAGCAGGCAAATTGGCACGTAATTTGGCAGGCAATTTGGCAGGCGATTAGGCAGGCGATTAGGCAGGCAATTAGGCTGGCAATAAGGCGGGCAATTAAGCAGTTAATAAGCAGGTAATTAGGCAGTTATTAAGGCAGGCAATTATAAAGTCAATTAGGCAGGCAAATAGGCAGGAAGGCAAGCAAATAGGTAAGCAATTAGGAAAGCAAGCAATTAGATAGGCAGTAAGGCAGTTAATTAGGCAGGCAATTAGGCAAATATTAGGCAGGCAATTAGGCAGTTAATTAGGCAGGCATTTAGGCAGGCAATTACGCAGGCAATAATGCAGGCAATTAGGCAGGATGGCAGGCAATTAGGTAGGCAATTAGGTAGGCAATTAGGCAGGCAAGTAATTAGGCAGGCAGTTAGGCAGTTAATTAGGTAGGCAATTAGGCAGATAATTAGGCAGGCAATTAGGCAGTTAGTTAGGCAGGCAAATAGTCAGGCAATTAGGCAGGTAATTCGGCAGACAATTAGGCAAGCAATTAGGCAGGCAATTAGGCAGGCAATTAGGCAATTAATTAGGCAGTTAAATAGGCAGGCAATTAGGCTGTTAATTAGGCAGGAAATTAGGCAGTTAATTAGGCAGGCAATAAGGCAGGAAATTAGGCATTTAATTAGGCAGGAAATTAGGCAGTTAATTAGGCAGGCAATTAGACAGTTAATAAGGCAGTTAATTAGGTGGCAATTAGGCAGTTAATTAGGAAGGCAATAGAGCAGGCAATTAGGCAGGCAATAAGGAAGTTAATTAGGCAAGCAACTAGGCAGGCAATAATGCAGGTATTTAGGTAGTTAATTAAGCAGGCAATTAAACAGATAATTAGGCAGGCAATTGGACAGGCAATTAGGCAAGCAATTAGGTACACATTTAGGTAGATAATTAGGCCGGCAATTAGGCAGTTGATTAGACAAATAATTAGGCAGGCAATTAAGCAGTTAATTAGGCAGGCAATTAAGTAGGCAATCAGGCAGGCAATTAAGTAGGCAATCAGGCAGGCAATTAGGCAGTTAATTAGGCAAGCAATTATGCAGTTAATTAGGCAGGCAATTAGGCAGGCAAGCAATTAGGCAAGCAATTATGCAGGTAATTAGGCAGGCAATAAGGCAGTTAATTAGGCCCCTAATTAGGCAGGCTATTAAGCAGGTTATTAGGCAGGCTGGCAATTAGGCAGGCAATTAGGCAGTTAATTAGGCCCTTAATTAGGCAGGCTATTTAGCAGGTAATTAGGCAGGCAGGCAATTAGGCAGGCAATTAAGCAATTCATTAGGCAAGCAGGCAATTTGGCAGGTAATTAGTCAGGCAATTAGGAAGGCTATTAGGCAGTTAATTAGATAGGCAATTTGGCAGGTAATTAGATAGGCAATTAGGCAGTTAATTAGGCAGGCAAGTAGGCAGGTAATTAGGCACGCAATTAGGTAGGTGATTAGGCAAGCAATTAGGCAGACAATTAGGCAGGCAATGAGGCAGGCAATTAGGCAGTAAATTAGGCAGGCAATTACGCAGGAATGTTCGCAGGAAATTAGGCAGGCAGGCAATTAGGCAGGCAGGCCATTAAGCAGGCAGGCAATTAGGCAGGCAGGTAATAAGGCAGACAATTAAGCAGTTAATTAGGCAGGCAAGCAATTTGGCAGGTAATTAGGCAGGCAATTAGGCATGCAATTAAGCAGGCAATTAGGCAGGCAATTAGGCAGTTGATTAGGTAGGCAATTAGGCAAGCAATTAGGCAGCAATTAGGCAGGCAATTAGATAGTTAAATAGGCAAGCAATTAGGCAGGCTTTTAGGCAGGCATTTAGGCAGTTAATTATGCAGGCAATTAGGCAGTTAATTAGGCAGGCAAGTAGGCAGGTAATTAGGCAGTTAATTAGGCAAGTAATTAGGCAGGCAATTGAGCAGGAAATTAGGCAGGCAAATATTCAGGCATTTAGGCAGGCAGGCAATTAGGCAGGCAGTAAGGCAGAGAATTAGGCAGGCAATTAGGCAGTTAATTAGGCAGGCAATTTGGCAGGCAATTAGGCAGGCAATTAGGCAGTTAATTAGGCTGGCAGGCAATTAGGCAGGCAGTTAATTAGGCAGTTAATTAGGCAGGCAATTAGGCAGTTAATATAGCAGGCAATTTGGCAGGCAATTAGGCAAGCAATTAGGCAGGCAGGAAATTAAGGAAAAAGGCAGGCAATTAGGCAA
The DNA here is from genome assembly GCF_032445375.1 of Bacillus rossius redtenbacheri. Lineage (NCBI taxonomy): Eukaryota > Metazoa > Arthropoda > Insecta > Phasmatodea > Bacillidae > Bacillus > Bacillus rossius. Next base: position 27,446 of record NW_026962836.1, read on the forward strand.
TTAATTAGTTCGCATATCGCAGTTTGCGTTAGAATGTATATGGTATGCGAATTGCGTTTTGCGGTTTGCAGTTTCATTTGCAGTTTGAAGTTCGCAGTTCGCAAATCGCAATTTGTCGTTTGCGGATTTCGGTTTTCGGTTTGTGGTTTATGGTTTGTGGTTTGCTGATTTCCGTTTTCAGTTTGCATTTGCAGTTCGTAGTATGAAGTTAGCAGTTTTTCAGTTCGCAGCTTGCAATTCGCAGTGCGCAAATACGCATTTTGCGTTTTTGTAGTTTGCAATTTGCAGTTTTACTTTTTGCGGTTTGCAGCTTGTAGTTCGCTGTTCGCAGTTCGCAGTTTGCACTTCGCATTTTGCAGTTCGCAGTTTGCAGTTCTCATGTAACCGTCAAAAGTTTGTAGTTTGCAGGTTGCAGTTCGCAGTTTGCAGTGTGCAGTTCGGAGTTTGTTTTGGCTGTTAGTAGATATGAATTTCGCAGTTTTCCGTTCGCACATTTCAGTTGCAGTTTGCAGTTAGCAGTTAGGAGTTTAATGTTTGCAGTTTGCAGATCGCAATTTGCAGTTGCAGTTGTCAGTATGCAGTTTGCAGTTATTACTGTGTAGTTTACGGTTTGTGGTTTGCGGTCTGCGGTTTGCGGTTTGCAGTTCGCTTTTTGCAGTTTGCAGTTCGCATTTCGCATTTCTCATTTTTCAGTTCGTTTTTCGCAAGTTCGTATATCGCAGTTTGCAATTCGTTAATAAGGCAGTTAATTAGGTGGCAATTAGGTAGTTAATTAGGCAGGCAGTTTTCAGTTTTTTGTTCGAGTTTGCGGTATGTGGTTTACGTGTTGCAGTTGTTGTTTTCATTTTGATATTTGCAGTTCGCAGTTCGCAGATAGTAGTTCTTAAATTTGCAGTTTACAGTTTTCAATTTGCAGTTAGCAATTTGCTGTTTGAAATTTGTGCTTTGCGTTTGCGGTTTGCTGTTCGCAATTGCAGTTTGCAGTAGTTTGTAGGTCGCAGTTAAGAGTTCACAG